>NC_082605.1:20238760-20383760 GCF_030936135.1 Gavia stellata
CTCCCTTTCGACAAAAGTAGCCTATTTCGACAGCTGATTCCCTCTTCTAAAAGCATACGGCACACATAAAATAAATACAGGTCACAAAAATTAACAAATCATCATAACTGTCTAATACATCCTGGGCTGGCCGCGGAAAAACAAGATCATTTTGGATTTATATCTCTAAGTATGGGATTTCCTGGACAGCTAATATCCACAAACAATCAAACACGGAGGACCATGAGAAAGAAGCAGCATTATTTCAAATTTGAGCTGAGAGTCGTGATTTTTGAAGGGCTGAAACAGGAACTGGAGCTGAAATCCGAAGCAAGTAAATTCCTTTACTAGGCACTGATGGACACTGTTGTGTTTCTCTTGGCCTTGGAGGAGGCTTTTAGGTCACTGGGTTTTGGATATTCCAGCAGATGAAAATCTTAGAACCACAGAAACTTCAAAAATGAGAAGTAACTCGGATCTTGCCCCCATCCTCAAAAAAAAAAAAAAAAAAAAAAAAAAAAAAGAAAAAAATAGAAAAAAACCTAACGATACTTCTCTAAAAAGAGCCGAACCTTTTTATGAGACCTGTTGCCAATATTAGTGCCACCGAATGATCTCATCTTTCATTCTGGCTAAATTCCAACACACAATTTCATTAACCCAGGTACTGCAGGTGATAAAACTCATTTTTCCCTAAAGAGACAGCTAAAAAGTACCAGTTATACATTTATGAAGTACCAGCAATCAAAATTATGGATTTTCTAAAAGGTTTTTAACTACTTTTATTGAAAGGAAAATCGCTGTCTCAGACTTTTGTGACACTATTGCTAATAATAAATTTTACCGTTTCGACATCGCAGTAATATGGCAGACAGCGTCAATAAAAGTATGAAACAAAGATGATCCTTCTCTCTTAAGTAATGCTTTCTGATTACACACCGGAAATTCTACCGCGCAACATAAACGAAGAGCACCTTAAGACATAAAACGCAACAACGCAAGACAACGCGCCTCGCTACGTACACGCCACAGGCAAAACTATGCCATCGCACGTCGCGGGCAGGCGTTGGAGGCGACTTCCCGGTAGAAGCCGGACGCTCACCTGAGAGGAAGAACATTTATATGGGCGTGTAAAGGTAGAAACGAGGTGGTTCGAGCGGGCTGGGCTGTGGCGCCCGGCGCGGGGAGGAGAGAAGCGGGGCTCTCCGGGGGTGCCGCTCTGGGGGTGCGGGCCCGCAGCCGCTCCCTCCGCCATCCCCGGCAGCACTAGAGGGCACTGTGGATTTGGGCCTCCGCGGAGGCCCTGCGCGCCCCTGCCGCGGCGGGGAGGTTAACGGGCAGGCCGGTAAAAGAAACGGCAAGGGCGGCGCTCGAACGGCCACTCGGGACACCCGAGAAGAGAAGACACCGGAAGAGATGAGGCCGGCCCGCGGCCCCCCGCGCCCGGGAGGGTCCCCCCGACAGCGGGGTGGGCGCTCCGGCCGCCGGCGGAGCGCCCGCGCTGGGGATGCTCCATTGCGGGGGGGGTCGAGGCGGGCCTGCCAGGAGCCTAACGACCCCAAAACGGCCACGGACCGGCCTCGCCTCTGCCCCGGCTACCTACGGGCTGAACCTACGGGCTGACACCTCCCCGTTGTGCCAACTGCAGACGATTTCGCTGCAGACCGTTCTGACATGCAAATGACAGCAATTAATGCCTTTGAAACAATTTACGATTTCCGGCCTACTTCAACATGTATTAGCATATACCTGGTTTCTTTAATATACACTTTGTTTTTCCAAAACCACAAACACAGTTGCTGGAATTTCATGTGGAAGTGCTTAAGGGGTTGAAAGTTAACACCTTTGTGAGCCGAGCAGTCTCACAGTTGCTGCTAAACAAAAGCCTCTTTGTAGAAGCTTTCCCGAAATGTTTTCTTAACATGTTCCAAGTAGTTTTAGGCAGGCAACTAAAGTAAACAAGATGTTACCATGATAAAAACACTTGTGAAAACATTACAGAGTGCACTTAGTAGTTTCTTTCACATAAACTCCCCTTCGTTTCATCACAGTTAAATTCACACGAAGCAGATCACTACCATCACTGCAAGATGGGATTGCAAGACCTCTCCAAAGGTCTGTGTCCCTCTTTTAAAGAATATATTTGATTTTTAAAACGGTAGAGCCGTGATTCAGCACATCTAAACCACAATCAAATTTTAAAAAGACAAAAAAAGGGGAGGGGGGGCACGGAATAAAACCCTGCTCAGCCTTCTCCTTCATTTTTTGCCCTGGATGCCTTGCTGAATAAACCACCCTCCCTCCAGGATTTCCTGAACAACTTGCCGTGTAAGAGGTATACATTTCTATCTGCAACGGTCTTTAAACACATGCAAATGAAATCAAGGATATAGTCAATTTTGAAGGAAAGTCGCTCCGCGCTACTAATTGCTCCTTTCGCTGCCGCCTGCGAGAGGGGCCCTGGTTAACACGCCAGACACGTGCGCAC
Organism: Gavia stellata; assembly: GCF_030936135.1. Classification (NCBI taxonomy): domain Eukaryota; kingdom Metazoa; phylum Chordata; class Aves; order Gaviiformes; family Gaviidae; genus Gavia; species Gavia stellata. The sequence continues at coordinate 20,241,228 of NC_082605.1, forward strand.
CCTCCAGCCCTCACCTTGCTTCCCGCGGCTTGGCAGAAGGCCATCAGGTCACCGCGGTGAGCCCGGACTTGGTTTTGGTTTTAGGCTTGGGGAGTATTCGGGAGCATGCCGGGTGCTACTGTCTCATTAGGCTTTAGCAGCAGCCCCTGCTGCTGTCAGCCAGCTCTCACTGATAGCGCATCACGTGGGAACCAACGGCTGATGGATTTAAAAAAACAATAATAAAAAAATAAAACCAAACAAAAAAACAATGCTAAAACTGCAACTTATTTCAAAAAGAAATAGGGAAATAAATGGGTACAATAGCCTGTGTATCTGCTGGTTCTGATAAGCATCCTCCTGTTGGCTGTGAGTGAAAGACAACTAGGATCGTTATTTGTACAGTATTTATCTTTGAAATCAAGGGCCCTGTGGTGTACCTCACCTTGGGAACAAACACTACAGAACGATCACAGAAGAGTGTCAAATCTCTGGTTTTGATTTACCAACAGTTATGATATTTCTTCCTCCGGAGGAAAAGAAATGAACCATGTTGTAGACCTGCGAGTCCTTTTTTCTCCCTTAACTGTAGAGTCATTTTATTGGCGTACAGGGCTTTCATTCCACATGTAACTTCTCTTTGCTTCTTCTAACGGGCCTTTTTACCGAGGTAAGTGAAATTAAGCAATGCTCAATTGATACACGGGCTGTATTTCGCTTGGTAAACAAGAGCTTTTCTCTTGAGGGGACTGTCGGAAGAGCTTCACAGATTATACAAGTACCAGAAAGAAACTTCAAGCATCTACCTGTTATCTTTTCATTGAGTAATGAATTCTGATAAATGGCAATACAATTTAAGGACAGACGCTCCACAGGAGACTTGGAAGGCTGCAGTCTCATTTTATGAGGCAACGCTCACTTCCTAACAGTGTCAATACGCTGCTCGGGGACATTCATTTCTGCATTCGTTCTGGGTTAAGTATCACTCGGAACAATAAGACTTTGTCTGGACACTGCAGAATTTGGATAATGAGAAAATTTACAGGAGCCGATGGGTTTAAGAAAGTCACACAAAATATTTCTGTTGAAAGGTTTCAATGGGGGAAAAAAATAATAAAAGAAGATGGACGAGAAGTGAGTGATAAAAGAAGCAGAACCGTTGGAGCTGGGAGCAGATGGAGCCGCTTCGGGTCCAGCCTGAGCTGGTAATGCTTCTCAGGTTATTCCCACCTATTGATTGCCCCAAATATCTCCTCCAGGTGAACTGGTGGACTTGGTCTACCTACTGAAACATCTCCGACATACCATATAAAAATCGATCTTGCCTCTACCCATGCCGTGTGAACTTAAGGGCAGTCCACTGCTCTGTAAGAAATCCTCCTGAAACCAACAGATCGAATCTGGAACGGGGGACTAGCGCAAGAAGCAATGGTGGCATAATCTGACCTTATGCGACTACACACATTATTCCGATATCTAAGGCTACCACAGCACCTTTCCCTTGCGTTAAGTGCAGTAACAATTAGAATTGTTTTAAAGGCCTAAATGCTATAATATGGCATATGAATATGAATGAGCTGGCAAGTATGGCCAGATTAGCATTTATTTCACTTAAGTGAACAACAGGATGAATTAAAAGAAATGAGGCCACCCTTCATGGAAATTTATAACTAGCACCTTCTTATTTTGTAATCCTCTTGTAATGAGAATCTTCTCGTCACCGTTCCATTCCTCACTTGTAACATACGCTTATACCAGGAACAGCGCTGTTCCTACTGAATTTAGGAGGCTTTTGCCAGTGGAAGCAGAATTGGCCCATTCTGTTCCGAGAGCAAAAACCTATCTGTATCAGCTAACATCATCCAACAAACATCCTCTGCTTGCTGTCACCCTTCCCTCCCTCCCATTACAATCCAGGGAACTGCTCCAGAAAGAACAGATACAGCTGAACGTTTTGGGACTAGTTCTACTTATCCGTCCTGAAGAATCCCGTGTATTTATGTGGACTAACTTCATGAGATCACCACTGTAAATGGGAGCCGGATTTGTCCCTTTGTGCATTTAAATCATAAACATCACTTGGGCGGTTGGTCTTTTGTGATCTTACACCCCAACAGCCACAGTACTTGAGAAAAGATAAGTGCCCAAACTTCGAGAACCTGGATGCACCCAAAGCGTACGTGTACCTGGTGACCTACCCGGGCAGAAAACTCTTTTGTGATGGGAACAGTTTTTGCTCCAGCTTGGAGGGGTGAGGCTGATGGTTTAGCTGTGGAGCAGCCATGTGTAAGTTATTAGAGCTCTGCCGGTCCTTCCCTGCATCGGGATGCACGCATTACCACATACTAGTCCATAATGCACTGTTTATGCAACGTGTAAAACTGTGTTCTTTGGCAGCAAGAAAAGGTCTGCAGCAAACTGCAGGGGCCCAATTAATATAATTATAGTTTATTTTTAGTAGTGTAGACTTTGTTCATTAGTTACTTATTTGACATAAATTAAATTTCACGTGATGTTCTGCAATTCTCTGTTCAATTACGGAGTTAATTTAAGACTAGATTTCTAAATTAAAGCGAAATCAAGGTTAAATCAAGGTTGTATTGTTTACATTGTCAATACTGCAACTTAAAACTTACTTAAATAAATAAAAAAATAAAAAAGGCTGCGGAACTGCAAACACTCTACGTTTTAGTAATACACTGAGCAAGACCATACTTTCCCCATGGGGCTAATTTACTATCCCTTGTTAAAACGTTCTTGAGCCTGATCCAAAAGCCACTGAAGTGAAAGGGAGCGCTCTGTTGACTTCAGTGGGCTTTGCATCAGGCCCACGGCGAGTGACAGCACACAACATTTCAGGGCATGCTTTCTGTACAATGCGAGTGCCAAAAAAACCATCCTTACTTTAGGAACGACTGGAAGTCTTCACATACTGCTTCACAGCCTGGCCATTTGCATACGCCGTGTCCGTAGAGTGGATGGCTGTGCGAGTGCTCCTCGTGGGATAAACTGGAGGAGAGAAAGAGAAAAGAGAAAAAGTGGTGTAACTGAAGGTACCGCGCCAATTAATCTTCAAGAAGGCGCTCAGAAGCGGCAAACAACAGATCCTAAAACATCCCTAACATCTCATGGTACCCACCTGACTCTACCCATGGTTTTTCAAAACAGAATTAAATACCATTTGCAGTGCAAAACATGTGTCATTCTTACTTAGCTATCCTCCTACATTTCATTCATTAATTAAAAGCTTTGTAAAGAAGTTAAATTAACATGGACGGGGGAGAAATCATTTGACAGACCTGCTTAATATCCTGCTTGATATTTTGCTAAGAAATTTATGAACATTGCATATTTACAAGTCAGCTTCATCAGGAAGAAAAGTCATCTCCATGCAGCAGTGTATTCTTGTAACACAATACAACCGGACCTGAGGCTTTCCTCATCACTATAGAAAGAGGAAAAGCATCAAGTTTGGAGCCTTGGCTTTCCCACCACGGCGCTTATTTACTGGGCTTTTTTTTTTTTTTTTTTTGGTTTTCACTTTGTTTGGTCCCCCCACCCGCTGTTTCTTTGCACAAGTACAGCCGCCTTATGTCCCAGTAAAGAAGGTTCACCACTATTTTCAAATGCAAAATTCATCGTAAAAAAAAGGAACCATGTAATCAAAGGATTCCTCAGTACGAGGGGTTAGTGGGGGCCATTAACCTTGCTAAGATTTGGCAGGTACGTCACAGAGCTTTCTAACTACTGAAACCAGGGTTAAAGAAAGAAATTCCTACGAGCACTAAGGGGTTAATCCTTCAGCGGGATTCCAATCAATACGTAATGATTTGGCTGCACTGATCCAAGTCATGAGACGCTTTGATCCAGGCCATGTGGTGCTCAGGGAAATGTATCTGTTGCACTAACTGATGAACCATATTCTAAAATATCTTCTTTATTCAACTTCTGCATGGAAACTTCCTAAGTAAAGGAATTATTTTTGCAACAATTTCCATAACCTTAGATGACTTTCAAAATAAAATGTCAAAATAATATTGAAATCTCTATTTTATGCTCACACACACATCTATTTTTCATAGCAAATCTTTTTGCTACAGTATGCCTGTGCTGTATTATGAACTTCAAACATACACAAAGGATATGAGCACATACCAGCATCTAGGTGTGGCTTTTATGACTTATTTTATCCTGGATTACAGGTAACGTTATGGATAAACACCTACTTTTTGCCATTTTACTTTTATACACATGTGGAAATGCTATTTATTCTTGTTCTGTAATACTATCTGCCTTGCATACTATAACAAAATTGTGCTCTTGTATTATTTCTGATGCACTGGATAGCAAGATGACCGTAGAACATACCCCTGAGATGTTATCCCAAATGGAAAGAAGTTGCAAGAGAAATTCTTGTTCAGATTCTACAACTTTTGACTTTAGGCCCAGTGAGAATCTGAAGATAATTGAAAGGGTTTTTTAAATGATTTTTTTTTTTTTTAAATTAAAAAAGGTACAGATCTGACTGGAAAAGGTATTAGGAGTTGTACATGGCCCTAAATCATTATTTCATTAAAAACTTACTTTGGGCTGTTTACAAACAGTTCTTCAAGCATACATATATATATAAATGCAAGGTAATTTCCTAAAGAAACAACCGTAGGTGGAGAGACTTACAAAGGCTTTTTCTATAAGGGAATATTGCACTGGTTTAACTTTATCAGTTTTTTTTAAAATGTGCAAGCGGGGAGAGGCTCTATCAGTTAAGTTTTTAAAAGAACAAAGGGACCGACGCATTCCTTGCAAGGAAATTAGAAAAATGCTATACCACACATTTCTTCAGCTGAGAAAGAGGGAGGATGGCTGAAGGAACGCCATCCACCCAAGGCAGACAGGCATATGGTCAAATGCCCTCCATACTCGTCAGAAAAGAACAGTTCAGCAAAATAATGGGTTTTATCATCTGCTTCCATACCTGAATACAGCAAAGGGCGAGAAAGTAGGCTTTCATGTTAACACTCCATTAAAGCCCACGACGACTACATATGAGAGTTACGATTCCAGCGTGTTTGGCAGAACCCAAAAAAATGTCATTGTATTAATTTACACAGCGCGCGTTACCCATACCCAGCCAGGATGGCTGCAGAAACGCCGTGTGACGCCAAGTAAGGAGTCAGTCCCCTGTGGGTTTTAAGCACTGTAAATCTCATTATAATATCAACAGGAGTCACATGGCTTAAACCCCCAGCAGGGTTTTTTAAAGTTTCTCTGTGAGAGCCTAAAGGCCATGGCCAAGTCAACGGAAAGAGCCCTACCGAGATTTGTATTTATTTTTTAAATCCAAGTGCAAATCTCTTTTCTTTCCAGGGAACTTGCACAAGACAAGACAAACTATGCAGGACATGATACCCCGGTATTGTGTCCAAAGAAAACGACTGAATGACCAAGAGAGTATCAAACTGTAGACGATGCTTAGGATGTCAAAGTCTAGCGCTGTCAATAACCAGAAAGATTGGTGTTGACTGTAAACGGCAACTTAAAAGGTCATTTTGCTAACACACTAAGGGTAACATACTTAACACCTACGTATAGCTTCCACTGCCATTTGACGAAGCAGAGCAACTACTTCAACTCACCAAAAATAGACACTTCAAAAAGAAAAAAACCCCTCGGTATTGAAAGACAAATGCAGACAGCCTCCGTAGGCAGCGTGCCTTTCCGAAGGCAGCTACCCTGGTCCCGCTCGGGGCCGGGGGGGGGCAGGTTTCAGCGGTGCCTTTCGGTGACCTTTATGTGTCAGTATCAAATTACTGCTATTTTATCCATCCCACTTTTGAAGATATTATAGATTGCCACTTGTTCCCTGATAGAGCCTTAAGAAGCACCTCAAAACAAAACAAAGAGCGGGTTTATACAGAAGCGGATGTAACGCACAAAGGATACAGCCAGTGGAAATGAACGGAGAAACCTGTTTAACTGATCTAAGTACTCGCTTTGTTTGAGCAAATAGAGGTGGAAAATGAAGATTTTAATCCAATACATAAACAAACAGCTTTGCGGGCACAACGCAAACCTATAATCTTAAATTGTTCAATGATATTTTGTCTGCGTGCAAGCACACTTTCTGTTACCTGGATGCATCCTTGGTCTCGCTGCCGGAGACAGACTTTCAGAAGATCTGAGCGTTGGCAAGCAGAAGCAAGTTTTAGGTCTGTTTGATTTCTAATGACACATTAGAGTAGGTGTTTGTTTCTGTCACCCTCTCCTTCCCAGGAACGCATATTCGTGGTCGGGTACCGGTGATGCAACATGAGTTAGTGGAAGTGAGTTTATAACAAGACATGATTTTCAAAGAAGTAAAGGAATAAATGATGCAAAATTCGAGATTATGTGGGTTTTTTTTCTCCTTGTAAGGTATTTGCATACAAAATACTTAACACAATAGAATTATTTCCAAATAATGCAATAGCGCAGCGTTATTACATCGAAGTACAGCAAATAACCCTCTGGCAAGTAAAACGTCTTGCGTAAGTCAGCTTATTCATGACATACGACAGAGTAACAAAATCCATGTGGGAAGCTGAAAGCTGCGTAAGTGTCCACTTATTTTCTGTTGCCTCCAGCCCCGTTTCCAGTACGGAGGGGAGGGGAGACGGGCCAGGCACTTCCACAGCTCCTCTCTGCTTGCTGGATAGAAGAGAGGAGTTTTTACCTCCGCCTTCTTCGACCTATGTTGCTTCATAACCCCAAGGATCTCCAGAGGGTCTGGAAGCAAATCCACCACCTACTCCGACAGGGACGGCTGTCGAAGCTGGTACTTGCACAGCCCCGCTCTCCTGCATCACTTCAGCCATTTAACTTTTGGAATACATCTGCTGTGCTACAGCATCACTGAAGAATCACACCCCGGGACACAAAAGCACGGGAGATAGAGAAACCACGGACAGCTACACCCCGATGGAGAGTAAAAATGACAGTGTACCCCAAAGAGAGACGGAAACACAGTGGGTATTGGGGAAAGTAGTGACCAAAGCACTAGCGTGACAGTTACGCATGCTGCATGGTTTCATTCAACCCATACTTACTAACCGCTTGAAACTGGGTACCGTGCTCATACACACTGTCAAAAAAGTCACGGGTGGATACAAAAACCAGCTCAGCAGAAGCCTCAGTAATAGTACTTCTGCCACACAGTGGACCATATTTTAAATATTCATGATGCTGACATATTTCATATTCCACTCTCTCTCTTCCACATCTGCTTGGGCCAACAATCTTTGCCAAAATACTGGGGGAAGTCAGTGATGTAGAGAAGCATCCTTGATTTTTTTCTATTACAGTTATGAAGCATCTGCTCACGTTCTAACGGTGCGGAGAACATGCCTGAGCCACCTGCACACTGAAAAATCAATACCACACCTCCTGCTTTCCTCTTGGAAGGGGTTTGAGCAGAGCACCCACAGAAATTGCAGAATTGCCTCTTTTTGTTATTATGATGTTTTATTTCATTTCTCAGGGGCAACGGGAAGTGAACTCATCTTTGCCAGCTGCCATGAAACCAATGTCGGTGTACGATGCAGGCAGGAGCACAGAGCTCAGTCTCACACCGCATTCCCCCTCGGTCCGATGTGGATGGCACAGCCGTCGAGGCCAAACGCCACAATTTCAGTCCTGTACAGGGGGAGGAGAGACACAACTGGGAACCAACATAGGGCTCCCGTATTCGTGACTGCCCGGTGAGCTCTAAAGCCCAGCGAAAGGCACCGACGGAATAAAGTTGGTGAAAATGTCACAATTCTCTGAGTCAGAAACACTCGCTGTATTTGATTTAAAATCAAAACGGAAGCAGTAATGATTAAATCCTTGTACCAACTGTACTCGAATGCAAGTTCCTGCCTTCATGAGAAAGTCAATTGAATAAAGATGTGTTTTGCAGTGAAGTTGCACTGGTGCAAATCCCTCTGAATTCTTCCTAAGGTGGCTTAGCTCCCCTTTCCTCTCTGAATTGTGAATTTAAAAAAACCCCAGTAATTAAAAAATAATAATAATTAAAAAAAAAAAAAATCAAGAAAAGCCTTAAGCCACATACTGAAATGGACTACTTCTAGATATTCATGCTTCCGTCCAAGCCTCAGTAACTGCCCAGAAAGCAGGTATTTGTTCTGAACAGAGAATTGTCTGCGCAGGGTAAATGCCTCTCCACGGCTGGATAAAGCTTAGCAGAGGGTCGTGGGCCTTCGGGAGAGGTGGCGTTTGATGTGCGTGGCCAGTGGCCACTCCTCCTCGAGCTGGCTTGCATATTTTTGGATGCTTTTTAAAGCTGTGTTTCTCCCCTTCCTCATTACTTTAGTCCACGTCCAGACCTGGGACTAGAAGAAGCTCATGTTTTACATCAAGCCCTATTGGAAGTAACAGGAGCGGTATATTACGTTTTAAATGACTACACCAATTTAAGACAAATCAGGTTAAAACTGCAGCCTACAGGCTGAAATCCTGTCTTCTAATCGGTGTGCACTAACTTGTAGTATAAGAAAAAAAAAAAAGGTAAAAGAAAAGCAGAGCCATAGCATCGCAGCATTGCTGCTGTAACGGAAGGGCAGCAATGCACCCCGAATCACTGCCCCCCATCCTTATGCCTCATGGGGCACTATTCCCGGAACGCCTGTTGCGAGGAGAACGCTGGAGCATTTGCAGCAAGGCTAAGACAAAATCTGGCTAACAGTCCCCTTCTACCCCCATCCCCACCACAAAGAGTATAACCAGACCGGATAATTATACGCATCATCTTCTGGTTTTGATCTAGGCACTGATGGTTTGGATTATTAATCAACATGATGACCCTCCAGCGCTCTACTACGTACTTCTGCCAGTGGCACCCCCTCTTCCAGCCCCGCAGCAGAACTGCCCTGGGGCCCGGACAGCCACTGCCCCGCACCCTTTCCTTGGAGGAAATGAATGTATTTCTAGACCGTTTAAAAAGAAAAAAAAAAAAAAAAACACCGCCCATTGCAAAAAAACCCCCAGTATTGAATCCGTCACTTCTCTCAGGTGGAAGTTCCGTTCCCGCACTTGAATTAACGAGTTTCTCCACTATTTAAAACTCTTATTTTTTATTTCAACCTTGTGCCTAGGTACTGTAGTGAAAAGTACATCAAATATACCCAGACGCACACTATTTGAAACGCTGGATTTTAAATTCCAGCACTGCTAACTAATGAGAACAATTTTTTCCCTCTTCTTCTTTGTAGCATCACTTCATGTACTTACATACCATAATCACATCCTCCTAGAGCCTCTATTTTTCCAGGGTGTAGATCTTTAATTCCCTTTAATCTGTCTTCATAGCCTATTCCCTCCAACTCCTTTATCATCCTAGCTGCTCTCCTCTGTATTTGCTCCAGCTTTTCTTTATCCTTTCTGCAAGAGAGTGGCCAATTGTACATCACGCTCTCAATGTGGTTTAACTGGTTCTGCATAAAGTGGAACGGGGGGGGGGGAAAAAAGGAGGACTCGGATGCAACACGCATGTTTATGCCTCCTGTGACTGCATTTACCTTTTTAACTAAGACACGGCGCAGTGTCCCACCTTAATTTCTCAATCCCGACTCTGCCTCAGCCGTTTCCCACACAACTGATGCTGAGCAGCTGACGTGTCACGTCAAACCGGCGGTTTGGAATTTTTATTTCCTAGCTGGGCTACTTTCTACTTATCCTTGCTAAATCTCATTTTATTCCTCTCTGAACAGCCTCCTAATTTATTCAGAAGAAAACGGATTGATTCAGTATCTTAGTTTAATTAGGAAAAAAATGTGATCCTACCACTTCCTTGGGTTTGGGGTTTTTTTCCCCTGCATCTTTTTGTTTGGTTTTTTTTTTTTTTTTTAAACTGACTTTCAGCACAGCAATCCCATCCCTCTTACATACCCAATTCGTATGGCAGAGGAAGGTGGCAATGGCAAGGCTTTGGCCCCGATTCAGCAACGCTTTTAAGAACACGTGCAAGTTTAAAAACACAGGATTAGATCTTGGGAGTTCACCGAGACCGAGGTGTAAAACTACAAACGCACATACACAGGTCGTCAAAAGATCCTGTTTGCCAACCTTATTTTACCGTAATTTATATTCTGTTGTTACATTTAAATTTATAGTAAAAGAAAACACTGAGAAACAAGACCTATTCTTGTTCAACGAAATTATGTTCTGCTGCATTCAGAGTTGAGGCAAGCGCTTCACCCTTACATAAACCGGCCATACGCCAATAAATACGATTAAGTGGATTATTCACATCAGTATTTTTCACCCCTGTCCCACAGGCACAACAAAACCCACGCAGAAGGTGACTGTCACATCCCATCCAGCCTGGCAGCTCGCTGGGTGAGCCTTCGCCCACCGCACGCCCCTGCAGCAGCTAGGAAAGTGCCCCTTGGGAAAACGTTTATACAAAAATAATGAAGATAAACAAGGACTCCAAGGGAGAAATACAGTGAAAGCATTGGATTCTCCCTGCCACATGCTTTCCCTCTGAAGAATGCTATTTAAAAAAGCATTAAAATCGAGAGGACACAAGCCTGCTTCCCCAGGGAAGCGAGCTGAATCATACAGGTAGTGTAAATATCATATGCTGCTGCAGGTGCTAGGCGGTCTATTTGTTTGTGTTTACTAAAAGGCATAACAAATAGTCACACTAAAACAGAACAACATTTGGCATTGGAATGATAGATACCAGAGCAGCCATAAATCATTTTCACCTGATTAGATTTGAACCACTGCGCAATGTTAACACTTCGGCCCCCCCTTTCTCGGAGAGCCCCTTTGCTGCGATTTGCCCCTTTCAGGGGCAGCTCCTGGCTGGGCAGCGTCGCAAGGCGTGGTACCAAGGGGCTCAGCACCCTTCCCACGTACAGCACGCCCAAGAAAAACCATGCAACATCGCAAAAAAAAAAAAAAAAAAGAAAGAAAAAAACCAAAAAGCAAGAAAGAGCCTTGCATGACATACATGGCCGGCTAACATCACTTGCAGCTTTGCAACTTCTGAGTTAATTCACGGTATAAACAAGGAGGAAGATGTTTCTTCCGAGCAAGACTTCCTGCAAACCGTTGATGAGAGCGGCGCTGGGCGCGGGGCTGGTGCACCTGCTGATCAACCACGCGCTCCAAGAATAAACACAAACCCAAGCCAGCGAGATCGTTCTGGAATTTGCTCAGAGCTGATTTTTCTTCGCCCCTGTTATAAATTGGATTCTACAGTAAAACAAACAGCAGAACATAGGTTGCTGAGAGTTAAAAATCTACTTTTTACACTACATTGACCACAGCACCCACAGGCACAGCTACAATGTCTTTCTATGAATGGGACAGATTGCCATATGGATGCAGACACCGAACAAGCTGTACAACTCCTGGCGACAAGTGCCTAGGGGACTGTCCTATATTAGCACCACCTGTGCTGCGGAAATTGTGCTCTGTGTACGAAATGGTATTTAAGGGCCCATCACGATGTTATTTTTGAGTACGCACAAAAAGGAAAATTACAGTTAAAAAAGAATCCGCTGGCTAGCGGATCTGTTGCTCAGTTCCCGAGATCGTTTCCCAAAGGAACAGTTATCTTCTTTATTCACGCAGCCCAAAATGACAAGCTGCAACACATATTAGCAGTTCCCCTGCCTGCGCTTCTACCATCGTTTTAATGAGAAGAATACACTTTATAATATACATATGTCTTTCCTGATCGCACGGAAGAAATTACAGCCCTCCCACCTTCAAAACACCAGCTATAGGGAAAACCACCCCACGGCATTACACAAACGTTGCTCCAGCAGCAAGCAAGGCAGTATGAATTTTCCTCGGGCTCCTTTCCCCCACCCCTCGATGTGCTGCGGGTAGAGCCACAAACCCCCATTACCAAATTTCAACGTGCATCTCACTACTTTGAAAATATAACCCTGTCTGACCGACAAAAAAAAAAAAACCAGAGCTCCAGATTAGCACAAGATGTGGAGGGAGGGGGGAGAAGGGAAAGGAGGTTTGAGCAGTACCTAGCTGCTCTACGAAAAGAGATTTCCCCCTCTCCGAACTGCAAGAAAAAAAGGATGCCAAGAAAAAGAAAAGTAAAATAAATTGAATTAAAGAAAAACAGTTGTAAAGTGAACATTACAACCTGGGAAAAATGATGTCATTTTATTGAGAAACTCATTTTTTTCCATTAAACCATAGTGAAACGGATAAAGTTTATACAGCTTAATGGTGGAGTTTTACTTTAAATGCTACTCAATATCTTAGCAGTACGATATAACATGATATAACAGCTGTCATACTAACTGCTCGATTTTTACTGAACAGCAGAGAAAACAGTCACACAAAAATCACCTAACTTCTCCTCCACTTTTACGGCATTTTCAAGGGTGTTTCTTTTCCACTCTCAGGCTGTGATATGTACGACAAAAAAAACCCAAACAGAACACAGCTCTTCATTAGCTCCCTGCTCAGCTCTTTAGGACAGTCAGATCTCCCAAGCAAATGCCGAGGAAGGACAACTTGCACACCGGAGGAAATAAAAAGAAACAGGAATCCACAGTGCAGTAAAACAAAAACAGGTCCCTTTTTAAGACTACTACATAAACACCTCTAATAAAAGAAGAGGACAAATTTTCATTGGACTTGAAGTATTTAGACAGGAATGTTTTAGTAAAAGTTTAACTGCAAAGTGCATGCAATTAACAGAAAGCCATCAGCTATTTCTCTGGTATGTAAAAATAGCATTAAGCTGTATTAAATGCACGTGTAAGTATCTCAGTTGCAAGAAAAGGGAGGAGATATGCAAAGCGCTCAGATATCAAACAATGATCTGTCGGCCAGATGGAGGAATAAAACAATACATATGCTAAAATTTGGAAAAGTTCTGTTCGGCGTCTGCCAAGGCTCACCCAATCTATTTTAAGTGCTTTTTGATACATTAGCTTAGTGTTTGGAGTTGTACAACTGATGGTTATTACACGGGACCAGAAAGCAGCGAAGCGTTGGCGTGCAGGAGCTCCCTGATGCCGGGGCAGCTTCCCGAGGACGGCGAAGCGTCCAGCACCCCTCGTTCAGCAAAGGGCCACACCAAGTAATCGCAGACCGGTTAACTTTGCATCATTTGCAGGGAAAACCAAACAAAATAAACGAGAAACAATTTTCCAGGGTTGAGCGAAACCATTCTTTGAAAAGCGTCGTTTGATTAAAGAGCTCCCGGGCAGACGGAGGAGCAAGCGGTACGGTGCAGGTCATTTAGCAAAAGGCTTCTCACAAACGCGAGCGCCGCGGCAGACCGTAGGTGCGGGCAATGCAAAGGGCGCTACACGCCCGAATGTGAAAAGCACTACCAATAAAAAGTGCCTGATAAGGCTTAAAACTGAAGATTAGCAGCTCCAGGTCTGAGTCACGGCTGGTATTTTTTTCAAAGCTGATTACACAGAGAACTGACTCAGATGGGGAGAGCATCTAGTAAGCGGTGGCGGTTTCTTTGGCGGGGGAGCGAGCGCCAAGGGATCAGGCAGCGGGATGCTTTGGGTTCTATCTGCACACCATAAATGCAGATGGCTGGGCCGGATCCCCACTCCGGCTGTCACAGCGTCACCGTCACCGAACAGCCCAACCAGCCTCACAGCCATCACACCCGTACGAGGTGCAATGAGAAGTCTGGAGAAGGCTGAGGGGAGACCTCATCGCTCTCTACAACTGCCTGAAAGGGGGTTGTGGGGAGGGGGGTGTTGGTCTCTTCTCCCAAGTGACAAGTGATGGGACAAGAGGATATGGCCTCAAGTTGCGTCAGGGGAGGTTTAGATTTGATATTAGGAAAAATTTCTTTGCTGAAAGGGTTGTCGAGCATTGGAAGAGGATGTCCAGGAGGGTGGTGGAGTCACCATCACTGGAGGTGTTCAAGGAACGTGTGGACGTGGCACCGCGGGACATGGTTTAGTGGGCATGGTGGGGTTGGGGTGATGGTTGGACTTGGTGATCTTACAGGTCTTTTCCAACCTTAGTGATTCTGTGATTCTGGGAAGAAATACAGCAGGCATGTAGAGAGCCTGCTTGGATACGCAGCTGGGCATCCAGGGTCAGCTCGAGTCTCTGGCTCCAACGTGGCTCCGCAGCAAGGAAGCTGCACGGAGACACCTGAGCCGCTCAGACCGTGGGTAACAACATAAGGGTCATGATGGGGTTTGTGTTCATGGAGCAGCTAAATACCTTCTGGGAGGAAAGGCCCCAGGAACACTGATCTCTTAAGGGAGAATGGATTTGAGGTAATCTAATCTAACATAACTCTGCTGATCGTAAAGTGTAACAAGCTAAAATCAACTGCATGGAGCAACTGAGAGGAGCCGACACGGATGAGCAGATTCGATGCTGGCACCAGTGCAAACCGAATGCCAGGGACTACCCGGAGAGGCAGGCCAAGAGAGGATCAGGCCCCGGGAGCATATGGGCTGTGGGCTGAGCTGTTTCATCCTGAACATTAATAATGGACCGAAGTCTGTAATTCTTAATTGCGCTGAATCCTAACGCCCTCATCTAAGGGCCTTGGGACTTTGATGGAGGATCAGCTGGCGTGGAAGATAACAACAGTAAAACACAATGCATTAAGCCTAACCAGCAGATCAATGGTCTGCCACGCCGTTCCTCTCACTTCCCTTCAGAGCCTTCTCCAGACTCCTTCCTGCCGTGACACCGGCAAGAAGAAGTCTTTTAAAAATCTCCTTGTTTATCCCATCTATTTTTCCTATAAGATGGCTGCTTGCTTACGTGGAAGGACAAGCCTCAAGCATGGTTGGAAAGGGTATAAAGACAACAGGGGACAAACATGGGGTTGCTGGCAGATGGAGAAAGGTCTCTTGGACATGCAGCCTTTACCTCCAACTCGTCACCTTACCTCGGGCAAACAGATGCATTTCCTAAATTAACGGCTCTGGACCTTCATTAACACACTTGTTTACGTACAGCCTCCATCATCCCCTCGCTGCTGCGGTCAATACAGAACGGTGCCAGGGGATGGGACAGGCACACAGGCGCCCGCACCACTCCGCAGCACCCCCCGACCTCCCGGTTCAAGCCCAAGCTGGAGCAACCTCTGCTCACTGCAAAGCACCGATGAATTCTGCACCGTTCTGCTTTTCCAAACCTACCCACATGGGGAATATTCCCAAGCACGCAGGTTTTGGGATGCCCACTGCTCACCAGGTTATAAAGTTAGTAGTCACCTAAGGCGACTGGGCATCCACCCGCTTCGTTTTGCCGGTTTTCTTAAGAAAATAATCAAGCTTCCCCCAAATAAGATGCAGCGGAACGAGATGGAAAGCGGGTACTGTCCTTGACATTTCTAAGCACAGCAGATGTACTTAACTGGCTCCCGTTATTTATTTATTTACTTGTCTAGAGAAAATGCTTGTTACTGAAGAAACCCAAATGCTGATAAGATGATGAGAGGTTTGCATGCTGGTTGATGGTCTCACTTTCACTTATCCTGAGTGAATACAAGTATCTATAACTAAATATTTCCCTTAGGGTACTGATGACTGAGGTATGTTTATTGCATTGAGTGAATTTATATATATAATCAGCACAATAAACATTATTAAATTGTCTGAGTAAAATCAAAGCATGAAACACACAGTCAGTGCTGAATTCTAATGATGCTGAATGCCCATGATTGCATGGGGAAAGGATCTTAACAAGCCTTGATTTGAGCTTTGGCATCCGCCTCACAAATCACACGAAATGTTCTCTCTTTAATAGTGCTGAATATTGATAAATGTCTCTGCACGGCACAACAGGGAAGTTGGTCTCTATTGGCAATCTTTACCAAAGTGTGTTTTTTCCTTCCCTACACTCAAGGGTTTACCCTGAATGATTTAATTATAATTTTCCTTGTGTAAGACAAATTAAAGAGGAGAGTAGGAGTGTCATGCCAAAGCAGATTATTTATCTCCTTAACAGATTGCTGTGCACCAAACCCCAGAGCTGCTGCTGCTGCTACTTACAGAAACTGGGCAAAATGTGGGACAAAAGCAGAGATGTAATATACATTTAAAGCCCAAATGAATGAAAGCATTAACCCATTATTTATAGCTGGAATTGTCTCATTCCGGTGGAAGCCACACACACAGAGCACGCAGAAACCAAGAGCAGCACCACGATGCTCCCTGGCCCCCGCCCAGGAGCCGAGGATGCCTCCTGCTTTTGAATGTATTTTTGCTTTTCAAACAACTCGGGGTGACTCTGGCCACCCGCCCGCCGTTTGCTTTTTTGCCGTAAAGGAGAACTTTTGCCGTCACTCAGCTCTGAGCGCGGCAGCCCCGGGCAGCCGCAGCGTGGCCAGTGTCACCGGTGACACCAGAGCTGCGTCCCTGCAGCCTGCGCAGGACTAAAGCGTCGCTGTGCCCAACCGTGAGGCTGGGCTCGCGGCATGGCGACGCATGGGCGTGCCGAGCGGCCAACGACTATTCCTCCTGCTATTTTAAACCCCTTGCTTATAACCAAACTGTGTTTTTACCCAAGACGTATAGCAGAGCTGCTGCTTGCCCGATGACTTCTACGCAGGTGCCTCTGCGGTCAGCCGAGTGCCTCCTGCCTGCCGGGTCTCGAGCAGCCTCGCAACCTGACCTGTGGGATCAGGAACCCCGTAAAACACAGCCTGAACTGTCCCAGTGACACGTGCCAGAGATGACAGTGATGGTAGTAACTCCCACATAACCAACGTGCCTCCTGCAGCCCACTCCTTCTCAAAAGCCCAAGAGGAAGAGGGGGGCAAACAGCTTTACAGCACACCCTAAAAGTTAATGTTACCTGTATATGATTATTTATTGCTGCTGGGCAGTTGTTATGATGTGGCTGTGGTTAACTGTTAGGACACTTACAGCTTTTACTATGTGCTTTATACTGTTGTTTAAATCTAAATAAGTAGCTCTTTGTTGTATCAGAGCAAAGCTAACAGCCGATTGCACAGAAGATGGAGGAACGAGATGGGGGAAGCCGCAACCCAAAGACCTGCCCTGGCCAGCCCAAGCTGCGGACTTGTGTGATGGGAGGCGGAGGGCCGACAGCTCCCTTGTGAGCCCCTCTAACAGCCCCACCTGACCCAAGCTTGGGCTCGGGACCACCGCCACAAGTCCGGTCGTATTCGCCAGCTCAGCTGTTGTGCTGAAGCAGCTGGGTACAAGAACATGCATAGATTTGTCTCCAAGTCTAGCCAAGTCATGCTCCCACCAGACCCGTCATTATTTCTAGTCTTAACCTTTGCAACTGAAAAATCACCAAAATCCTGCTCATGCCTGTGCTCTCTCTTTTGTAAGTACGCTACAATTTCACCTTCTGTGGGCTTTCAAATATACATCTGACGGCAGAGCGCGGCTACTCTTTCCTCACTGCTCACTCACCGCCCCGAACGCCCTGCCTGTAGATAAATACCCTTTCAGAAAGGAAACCAGAGCAACACATCTCAACAAGAGGAGTTTCTGTGTCATATGAAATCCAGGCAGGCACCACGCTGCCTGATGAGGCTGCAACAAAACCCTTAAGTGCATCAGTAGGCATTCTTCTGCGTGTAGTCTCCTGCTCTACTTATGGATGAAGATGTAATTCAATCACTGCAGCAAATGGATGGCGTAAACCTTCTGTGTACCAAATAGAGGCAAGATAAAGCAAAGTCTGTAGCTCTCTTATTCGTAATCCTAAATATACCTATTTTTGTATTTTGATATTGTAGAGAACTCAACAGAGATCTACGGGAAGCATTATGGTAAGCTTTAACAATACAGCTATCAGTTCAACCACTGAGGATTTTAAACCTTCTAAACTAAGACAATCTCAAACAATATCATGGCATGTTTGTGCCTTCGTAATTAATTTATTTGGAACTTTACTAATAAAAACATATGTATCGCCTTGGTTGTAGATCCCAATTGCCTCCAGGCCACAATTACAGGACTCAGACACATGGATTTCCAGTTCTGCTTGACAGTATACACAGAGAAAATTCTTACTTCAGAACAGATTCCTGTATTTCCACTGCATTTCAAACTAAACAGCAATGGCATACCGTCTCCTCCGTTAGACTGCCATTAGCAGACAGCACATGCCTCTGTTCAGTGGAAGAAGATCCATTTCACTGCATGGGTTTTTGTTTTATATACTCGGTAAGAAAAACACAGAGAAAGAATTTATTGAAAAGTCATAAACTCATCCCGCTCAGCTCTATATGCAGCAAAAAGGGGATTTAATTGTTTAATAAACATCAAACTGTTTTTAGTATCCCATGTAAGTCTTCATGAAAACCATGTCCTTGACACTTACGTGCATTATAAATGTATACGCTGATGTTCCTCCACATGTCCTTGCAACGGATATAAAATGATGATGCCTTACACACACAGCAGTTCTTTCAACAGTGGGTGTGCTCTCCTTTAAAATCTATCTATTCCCAACAGCACTATTTTCTTAATATTAGAAAGATAGAAGAGGTATTTATATAGCTTCCCTATCAATCTACTTTCAGACCACCAGAAATATAAACTCTATGGCTTAAAAATTCCATTATCCTTTTTCTAATGAATGAAACGAGGACGGAAAGACAAAGCCATCAGTTTCCATAAAATCCAGCTTTCACTAGTGTCTGCTCTAACATTTCTAGATGGGCAAAGGGACTCTCCTGAATGCAAAGAAGCACTGCCCTCCCCGCTGCGCCCACGCTGCTCGCGCACTCCCGGAGACCCTTCTCCTCCTCCTCCTCCTCCTCCGCAGCCGGCAGCGATGCCGAGGCTGCAGCAGGCGCTGGCACCCACGGCCCGAGCTCCTCGGGGACCGTCTATCTCACCGTAAGCCAAAGTTATGTTGTTAGACACGCCTCAGTGAAATCTGGGGGTGTAAAGAAACAAACCTGCAATAAAGCATCCTTTGGAATAAAGCAGAACCCGCGCCGAGAAGCACGTCAACAGACAACCCCTGATTTAAGCCATTTCTTTTAACAATGCAAGCTTAGCAAGTATAAATTAACTCACACTTTTAAAAGCCAAACAACACCAGTTAGCTAATTTTATCAGCACTTAAAAAAAAAAATGCACTTTGTTTTGGAGAAACCTGGTCAACTCAAGCCTATCCTGTCTTGTGAAAGCAGGTAAATACAGAGTAAAAAAAGGCAAACGTGTTAGATGAGATGGGGCACTGAAATTTGGCAGAAAAACGGTTGGTAAAACAGCCTGTACCGACCAACAGATTTTTTTTCCTCACCTCCAGCCTGCAAACCCAAAGCACGTCAAGAATAACAGCACCAGGGATGCAAAACTCAAAAAACCCCAGCTTACGCTCTTCACACTTCCCCCAATACGCTTATCCAATGCACTTCTAATTAGCTAATTGTGCCCACATTGATCCAATTAACAAGCCATAAAGATCTGAACAAAAGGAGCATATTCTGCCCAGTGGAGACTCTATTCAGCCACGCCAAAATCAGACAGAGCAAGACGTGGAGGACAAAACCGAGGCCAAGGCGGTTGGCCACCGCTCCCAACAGTTTCGCCATCATTTCGGCACGCTGTTCGGAGACGCTTCCCGGGTGGAAACCCCGCCGGCACCTACCTCTCCCGTTTAGGAGTGTGGACCGATAGCTGTCCATTAGTTGAGGCGTGCGGGTTGATGATTAAGGAGGTCTTAGACGGCGCGGAGGAGGAGACGCAGGTGGTGGACAGGTCCAGGCTGCTGTGGTTGTTGCTGGCTGCCTCCTCCGCTGTGTGCGAGCTTGTCACTTCCTTCCAGAGCTGCTGCAGTTCTGTTGGAATCATGCCTGAAACAAACAAATTGGATAATTAAATCAATTAACAGCTAATTCGGCCGTCTTCAAACAGTAATTAAATCAAAGAGTCAGTAAACAAAGCCTAGTGTTAGTTTTGTGCGTGTGTGGTGTGCGTTTTTGTGCATGTACTTTTTTTTTTTCTTTTTAATAACTAAAAGCGAAGACCGAACACTGCACGTCTCTGCTGAATTTTCTGGTGTCACCCCTGCAATACCCATGGAAGGCAAAAATCCAGGTGTGGGGCAGGGGGGTCCACACAACAGGATACCCACCCCAAACACCATGTTAATGATTATTATTTTTGATTATTTTTACACCAGACGGCCCATTTCCAGAGTCCCTACTCAGGCAGAAATTGCCCCGCGCTCATAGCAAGGCTGACGGCAAAGGCGGCCAAGGGCTATTCTGCAGTCAGCTGCAGAAATTTAGTTATTTTTTAAAAAAAATACATGTGTATTGTTTGTTTGTTTGTTTGTTTTTAAGGAAAGTGAATACTTTCTAACCTGTTTTTAAAAGAAAGGAAGGTCTTACAAAAAAAAAATCCTCAACTTTATTATTATGACAACACGAACCACAATATGACTAATTTTGTGCTTAAGTTTTAAATGATGACAAATAGCTTTGTTATTAAATACAGTTTTTATTAATCACTTTTAGACATAAATTATGAATTCATATTGTCTTCCTGAAATGCTTTTCAAATTTTAACAGTCAAATTGATTATACTATGATTATTTCATTAACACACCTATCTTTCTCATTAATTTTGGTTTCTCGAACTGCTCACTTAATTGATGGATGTGTCTACTGAAAAACTGTATAACTTTCTATACAAGTAACACTATTATTACTGTCATTTCTTAGACTGATGCTAATGAGCCATTCAAAAGCAAAATGAAAACATAAAATAAGCTTCAAGAAATAATAATAATTAAAAAAAAGAAATTTTTTTTTAATTGTGCCAAAATGGACACAAGGCTCCGGACATCCCAAGGCAAGGGAAGGGAAAGGCAAGGGAAAACTTTGCAAACTCCCGTAGGCCAACGCGACGGCTGGAAGGGGAGCTGCGCGTGTCAGCGTGACACGGGCTCGCGCTGAGATCATGCTTTTGGATAAAGCTCATGTTTGTGACATGATCAAACAAGTCAAGTTTTTCTCGCTGAAGACTGTTGCAGTGCTCTTTCAGAGAAGGCCATGGGAAAAAATTAGCAGTAGAGACGCATCACTTGAATATTCAGAGGAAAAAAAAAATAATAAAAGCCAGTATGTGTGTGTGTGTGTGTTTTTAAAGAGGTTTCTCATCACTGCACTGCCAGATCATCATTTGGATGACTGTCCATTGTTTCAGCATATTGTAGCGCTGGAGCTATCCTAAGGAAACCTGCCATTTTCTGAGTCTATAGCAGCAGCTCACACAGGCATGTATCTCACCAAACCTAAGGTATTGAAATAAAAAAAAAGGCAGTATGCATTATATTCATTTGAAACACATAATAAAAAATGCCAAGGTCTAAATTTAATTTATTTTTGTCATTTAGAATACAATGGATAGATAATCATCTCAACGTGATCAGCCAAACATCTTTACTTTGCTAAACTGTTAAAGATTTTAATTATGCTAGCTTTGGAGAGCACTGGTCTAATGAGGCGATAGACTCCAGAGAATCTAAGTGGTTAAGAACTGTGAAATGAGTCTGATAGGATTTTTTTATATTCACCGTGGATCGTTTGCATATCAAAGAGGAGTAAATTATTGCACGACAGACCAATAACCTTCCCCGCCTTTCTGAGAGTAGCATTAACAAAAACAGTTGGTCTCCAGTAACGGTTCACTACAAAAAAATGCTAAAATCCTTAAGTATCTGCAATTAATATATATTATGGAAGAGGCTTCAATTTATACATTAAGTGATCAGATATTCTTAGGACACATCCGCCTCTCTAAAGCCACGTCATTTTCCTTTCATCAGACCCAAATGCCAATTATATTTTGATGGATTTTGTCCCAAATGAGCGTTTAGTTATTAGACATATTCAATTATTACTTGTCCCCTGAAATTAAACCTCTGAGCAAATTAAACAAAGAAAAAGGTCAGTACACAAGCCGATGTCCTGTTTTCCTGTATGGGGGCTATTATTTTCAAACACCTTGCGAAGTGACAGCGTGGATGTATTTTTAGCTAACACGCTTGACAGGACTGTCTGAGCACTAACAATTACCTGTGAGCACGGCTGACCCTTACACCACTGTTTACTCAATTGAAACAATAGTGAATAGACTTGTCTGTTGATGATAACGTATTGATATGAGACCATATGAGTCGACACCTATTTTTATTTTCCAGAATAAGCAAATAGGGAAAGAATAACTGGCCTTCTCTTTTTTTTCTTTTTTTTTTTTTCCTTTGCCACCACCCCCTTATCTGGATTTTTGCAGGTTTTTAATTAAGAGACGGGCTAGCACCCACTCTCCTTCCTCTCCCTGTCCCCCTTTCTCCCCTCCCCTTCCCCTCTCCTCCCGGTCACTTCTGGATCTACTAATGCTTTATCCCAAGGAAAAGCTTGCAAGTGTTACCGCCGTTAAAATACACATACTTACAATATTCATACTGCGCTGCAGATCCCCTGGAAGTCAAGGGGTTTGGTCTAACTTCCTTACAACTGTAACTCCTATTAGCACTAATGAAAACTATACCGCATATTGAAAGAAAAATAAAAACTACCCGGTTGCGTGTGGGGAAAAAAAATACCGGAGACAATAAGGAGGATTTCGGGTCGGGTGACATTGAGTTGAAGAGTTAACTGTGATGTCACAGGCATCTGCGTGCAACCCGCCGCTTAAAAATGACCACATCGCTGACATCACTTGATCAATAAAATAACATTAAAAAAATCCCCTTCCTCCTCCTTCCCCAAATTTCGTTCTTTTAGAATAATTCTGGAGAGAATTCCTAACTAACCTGTCAAACTGGGCAGCTGAAAGGTATGCACATTACTCATCCGGCAAAATGGTTAAATAAAATAACAGAACAAATGGTAAAAGCAAGTCAAATAGATCCACGAACACTTGCAATAAATTATGTAATTTACCATTTAACAGTTCCATTTTAACAGCGAGAGCTAAATCTTAAGTCAGATTCCCAGAACTGCGCTGCAATTACCCGAGATCGCTGCTGCTGGTGCTGCAACTTCGTACGTACCAGGAACGGGATTTAGACCTGAAACTGCCAAATCTACGGGAGCAATCAGGCACCCGGATGCCTCAGTCCTATTATTTTCACTCACTGGTGATCCGAAGTGTGATTTGCAGTTTCATTTTGCAGAGTCTAAAGATCTAGCTCTTGCAGCTCAGAACACTGCTGAAATGTGGTTTATTTTTAAATTGCTACTATGTACGGATGTAAAATCCAGATTATAGATGTGTCTAAATACAAAGCAGAAAAGATTACACAAATATAACATTAAAGGATGTGCTATTTTGTGTAAGACAATAGGCAAGCACTAAAAACTAAAATGAAACTAAAATACAGCTTTAAACAATGTACTAGTTCTAAAAACATAACCAAAAAAAATCACTTATGAAGTAGCAGTCTCTCCTTAGAAACATTTATTACTATTACAGATACTGAAGAATAAAAGCAAAAATGCTTTTAACCGAATTCATAGCTACATTTACTAGAGATGATTTTTTTTTTATACGCACTTTTCCAGTGTTTGCCTCAGTCTTGCAAACTGTTCTGAAAACAAAAGGGCATGATGTATGTAATTTTTTAATTTTTTTTAAATAAGAAGTGTACATTACCAATTATTTTAAACTATAGTCCTGGCTCTTCGTTGCATTTTTCAGGACAACCAGTCCCCTTCATTATGAAAGAAAATGTAGGCACAGGTTTAAAAAATGTATGTTGTGGGGACAGTTGACAGATTACTGCTCATGGAACTCAATTTCCCAACCCCAGGTATCACCGGCTCAAAGACAAACAGAGTTGCTCAACCTCTTTGTGTCCTTGTACCTCCATACCCAGGTGACCATGTTCAAGCAAGCAGAAAGTTGATTTAAACCTCATAATGACATCAGTTTTAAGCCATTGTCTCTCTGATAAAAAAAAATAAAATATCGGGCTGCATTGCAACCTGCCTGAATCCTCAAGTCCCTCTTTCCTCCCGCCGCCCCCCCGGCTGCCAGCTCATTTCCCTGCAAGAACCAGCCCTTTCTGCTTATGTTTATGTCGTCTCCAGCGTGCAAGTCGGCACCCCTTAGGTTTTAAATACGCTTCTACGCGAGGACTAATAGTTACACTACCCTGCTAACCATATCAATCAATGCCACGACTGCTGAATTACCTACTGGTGTCTCCGACGTGTTACCGCACAGATTACACTTCATGCATCACCACATTCATTTCTTTCACATTACACATGAGCGTGTCTTGTCACTGCCCAATTGCCCTCCTTTGGACAGCTTAACTGATGTACTATACAATGAACCTTACCGAGCCAACTTAATAGTATAGGAGCTGTGGGAACAATTGGAAAGGTTGAAGCTTGAGTCCGGTGGGTGTGTGGGAACAGCCTGGGATGCTTCCAACAATAAATCTGAAGCGTAATTAATGCACGTTACAACGTTTTGCAAGTATAAATGGCACTTCGTCCACACGCCCTTCCTCTTGGACTCCTTTCTTGCCTTCTCCCCACCGCACCGCGCATCGACGGCGCCTGACCCGCTACCAGCCCAGGCCTGATCCTGCAGCTCCCAGCCCGGCACCACCTTCCCGCGCGTCGGCCTCCGACGCATGCACAGGACTAGTCTAGACCAGGTGTCCGGCTCTGGGATGCTGGAAAGCTAAATTGAGTCTTGCAGAGGGAGGTGCCAGGTCCCCAAAAGCTTAGCTTCTCAAGGCGGGAGTTAGGCGCCCAAATACCTCGGTGGGTCTGGCAAAAATAAGCTTAAATAAACCATGCCAGCCACACGGCAAAGCCACACACAAAATAAACCACACGCCAGCCACTCCCCGGTTCTGTCTCCGTTTATCCGTAGAAGTTAATGTTCACCAGCCACCTCGCTCTCCGTTTTACAGCTACGTACACACAAAAAAGGAGGGTGCAGAACAGAAGCAGTTTTGTCCTGTCCCTCCCATTTAACCGAATAGAGCTGAATGTAAACTCATTATATGGTTTAACAACTAGTAGCAGCCCTAAGGCTGCTCCCAAGAGCCCAAATCATTCAACCTGAGCTGACTCAAGTTGTTGAGGTGGATGTTTAAATTTACTATGGGGCAAGGGAAGGGAAAGGCATGACTATTCAGAAATACCAGCATCATGGTTGAAAGACCTGGTCTTCTCTGAGACATGCCAACTTCCAACAGTCTGCCTTCATCACAGCAGCCAGAGCTCAGGCAAGTCTGTTAAAATGTCCCAAGGCTTGCAGACAAACCCAGTTTAAAAAATAAATAAATGAAAAATATTCAAGCCAAGGAGGCAAAGAGAGAATAAAAACTCCAGGTTATAATCACTGTCGAAAGTGTTGTCGTCTAAGTAGGTATTGCTTTCAATGTATCAATATCTTAAAAAATAAAATAGGGATTTCAGCAAAGTCGTAAGTTCTTGCAGAGTGCAGGACTGAATAAAGATGTAGGAGGGTCTGATTGTCAATAACACCATTAAAATTAAACAGAGTTAATCCCAATTTGCATCACTGTGGAGGGAGGAATGAAGCTACCATGCACACAGGCAGGGAAAGGAAGGCGGTGTAAACAGGCACGGAGAGGAGACACGGCCACCTCTCCCTCTCAGCTGCAGCAAAGGGCAATCAGGTTTCTACGGTTCGGCAGCGTGAGGATCAGAGCTCCTCTGCGCCCGGCTCCTCGCCGGGCTGGCACCAGAAAGGGCCCAAATAACACGTTAAAAAAGGAAAAGCTGCTCTCACACTATCCTTAGCCATGACCCCAGCACCAAGAATCGATTAAGTCGCCTCCTGTGAAGGATTTCAAGCTCAGATTAGTACAACCAGCAGCTTTCAGCCCGCCAGACCGGCTATAGCTGTGCAAATTGAATCCAAACTCCAAACCGCCTGCCTCCCGCAAGCCAGAGCGTCCACGATTTCAGCGTTGCCCTTCTCAGAAAATACCTTTACAATGCCCACCTTGCCTGTCAGGATTTTTCTGTGCTTATTATTTTATAAGCCTATGAGATCTCACGCTCTCTCTCTCACTGACAATTCTGTGTGCGGGTGTGTGCAGGCTATCGCTTCGCCAGGCAGCCGGCAGCTCCCAAACCCCTCACCTACCTTGTGCGAGGGGTTGCAAAGGCAGAGTAGGCTGGCCAGGCTGGATCGTTAGCAGCCCCTGACGCTGCAAAGACAGGAGGTGCTGCTGCTGCAACTGCTGCATCTGTAAGAGCTGCTGCTGAAAGGCCAACTGCTGCGTAGCCACCTGTTGTTGCTGGGGCTGGAAAAGAATAGGGAAAAATTAAAAAAAAAAGCACATTCGTCAACACGGAGCAAAGCATCAACAGAGGATTTACAGGGCTCCTTGTCTCGACACACTTCGACTTCTGATCGCAGTCAGTGGTATCAAGGCAAGCTAGCGAGCCCAGCACCCCGTATCAACGACCCCAAGGCACGCTTCGGTGCTAGAGCTAACCACAGGGCCGCAGTCGATTCCCACCTCCAGCCGTTACTTTCATCCTACCTAAATCCCCCCTGCCATCCCAATTAAAAATGCATGCAGCGTTTCTCGGTCCACGCTACCGCGTCAGCCTGGTCCACGTGGTCGTGTTTTACCCCCGAAGTGGCTGCATTTCAGCAGTGGGTAAAGCAAACGCTGCTGGCGGCTGTTAAAAGTCCCGGGTAAATTCTTCGAGGCAAAGAACACGTATAAGGTGAGAATCACACCACACGACCACATCACGCTTAGACGTAATGAAAAACAACCCTGCGCTGGGCTCTGTTTGCTCATGCAAGGGTTGTCTCAACTATTAAGGCAGTACGACTGGCTTAATTTATGGTATTTTATACTTACTCTCTCTTACTCATCCATCAAGCCCCACAATACTTTCTGTAATGTTCAGAATTACTCTGTGCTGTATTTAAGGCTGCTACTTCTGCACTTTGAAAATTTTAATTATTCTCACTAGAAAGAAGATGGAGTTGCTTTACTCCACAGGGATGTGAACCTTGAACCTTCGAGGTGTAAAAGAACATGTTGCTTTTCTCACTGCTGTACCCGGAGAAGCTTTTAACTACTCTGTTTATCACTTCTGACATAAATAAATGAGAAAAAATCAGACCTTTGAAGAAGAAAAACTTCATCTAATATTGTTAATTAGCCATGACAAACGATGAAATAACATTGTAAATCTTTCATAGAAACAGCCACTAGATTTTAATTACACACATTCATAATTTAGCAAACAACATCTTACTTGAATGTGAGTGTTTAATATGTACAGTACTCCAGGCTTCAGAGTCCTTAATTTTGTTCAGTTAAGGAAGCCTCTAGGTTTTGCTTCCATGCTCTTCTTGTATTTTATTTGCTTTGTTCTTTAAAATCCATGAAAGGCTTTGCATTTTGATAAATATCTTTTTATTTATTGTACAATGACAGGAGGAAAACTTTTGTTGTGTAAAACATCAATACATCATGCCGGTGTTTAGCAGTTCCTTGTGCTAGCCAAAAAAAATTAATGTAGATTTCCTTAGTAATTATCTGAGTGATAGAAAGATAATACAGTGCAGTAGTACAATAAATAGAAGGAAATTATCTAATATCCCTAATCTGCTAGGAATCATATCAAGGTGGAGGTCTTATACACATTATGGCTAACAATTACGGAAAGAAAATTAACTCTTCCAAAACTGCATACTTCCACAAACAAACCCCAGCCAGATCCCAACCTTTCCGTCGCCCTGCCTTGACGCCGAGCCAGGGGATCACGGCCCCCTTCCCTGCTGCTGCCAAGCAGGGGAAAACAAAACCAAAATCCCCCCGAGCCGCAGGAGCGGGACTGACGGACCCCAGCCAGGGGTTTGGCCCCCGCCGCCTTCTACCACCATGATGTCCCCTCAACCTGAATACCGCAACCAACTGCATCCCCCCGACTGCAGTGACGGTCGGTCAGTCTGGTTATCTTCTTTATAAAGCCAATTCATCTGATGTCCGAAGAAAATCCAGGACTTCAAGGACGCAGTTAAACAAACAGGCGTTTAGGTATTCTGAAACTCGGGGAGTTCTCATTCCTTTGCAACAGCTTGCTCAGACAGATCTACTTGCTCAACTATTTGCAACAGCAGCAGCAGAAGGCAAACCCCAGCAACAGTTATATTAAGAGTTAAAGTAACGTTTGCCTCCATAAATATCCATTTTCTAAACATATATACACTTAATATCTATTTATATATACAATAAACAGTATCACATAAAAATCTAGTTACAGTAAACTGTGTTTTACCTATCTGCCATCTGACTGTAAAGTTAGTACACTTTATTATTTTTTTTCCCCACAAAACCCCTTTATATAAATTGACTGATGCCCGTTTGGTTGTCTTCTCAGCTATCCTAAGAAAAGCTCTTGAACACTCTCTACTTTGAAAAGCCAGGATATAAAAGTATACAAGGCCCATTGTCCAAGAAAGAATTTAAAAGCAAGACACGTTGCCAAACTGCGCTCCCCACCCAGTTACCAAACACAGGATACAAGGCAGTTTGTTTACTTCTCACAATTGAATGCATACAAAAAAGGTCTCAGTGCAGTCCTGTTGTCAGGTCAGTAGTCAGTGTTAAAATGCTGAAATATCCTGATAAAACTTGCATTTTTGATCCCCTCCCTAAAGCTTCTGTCAAAGGTCTGTTTTCCTTTCTTAGGTTACTCCCTACTGCCTAACATAAACCGTCACAACTGCCGGAGGACAAACGGCCCTCTTTGGAAAACAACCCGCTCCGTCCAGCGCCACGGCACCGAGCCGGACCCTTCTCTACAGCCCCCCTTGCCTTGGGGAGACCCCAATTTGGGGGTGTGGGGGTGTGGGAGCCCCGCAGGCGCAGGGCTGAGATCTCGCCCCGGCGCCTCTTGCTCGTGCTGACGGGCACCGCTCAAGGCTCACCCCCTGCTCCGCCGCGCAGCCCTCCAGTAAAACCCACCCGAAGCCTCACAGGGGTCCCCCCGTTACCCTGCTTGGGGGTCGGAGCCCCTTCACCCGCGGGGCCTGGGAGGTGTCTGGTGCTTTTCTTCTTTCGCCACGGTACGACAGGACCAGGCACTAACAAAATGACTTGGGGGATGCAGTACGTGAACGCGCTTGTTCCATCCGTCCAGGTACAAACTCAGCCCTCGTTAGCAGGGTCCCCACCACGGCACTGCTCGCCGTGTGACCCGACCGTCGTTTTTTAGTAGGAGAAGGAGGGGAAAAAGAAAAAAAGAGGAAAAAAAAATAAAAGACCACCGCCTGCACGCTCGGTTAGCCAGCATAACCTCCTCAAGGCAGGAAAAACGGGGCTCAGCAAACCTGCGGGACGAAACGCGCCGTTGAAATGAGCCTCTACTAAAACCATCAGCAAAAACATCCCCCCCAAACCCTAGGAAAAGCCGAAGAGACTTGGGCCCCTTGTTCTCTTCGCAGCTATCGTGTTAAAACGCTCTTCTTGAAACAGGAAGGAGTCCTTTCTTATTGTTGCTTTCGACAGTGTAATATCAGAAGTGTGACCACAGTAAATCAGTGTGTTAGATATTGAAATGCCATCACATTGTCTAACTTCCCTTCTCGTCCTTTTTAACACAAAGTATTTTTTTCCTCAAGCTCCAAGCCCTCATCTTTGTGTCTGAGATGCTCTCCTGTCTGACAACAGCAATTTAGAAGAGTTAACTTTTATCGTTCATTCTGCTGTGTAACTTTCCCCTTCAAATTTCTTTATCTGCCCTCTGAGCTCATCTGAACTTTCATGTTCTCCCAGCATGCAGGCTTGCATTCAAAACTATGTCTAATAGACCAAATAAGAGGTTAATAAGAAGTGGCAACAGAAAGAAAAAATACAATCCCTGGTAACTGATAAGAATGACAGTGGCAGCCCTTTATTGTTTGTCTTCAAATATAGAGTTAAAGATCTTTAAAAAACTAAATTTTGACGCCTTTGAAAAGAAAGAAGCACAAAATAACAACAGGGGGTTATTGCCTGCCAGCCACAGGGGAGAAGCTCCATAATTCTTATTCTCCCTTTTGAAGGCTGTTAGAAATCTGATTCAAAAAAGCAACAGCAGAAGGAGAAAGCCTCTTGAGGCTATCGCCATTTCCTGTGATCATGCATAATGCGTTTCAAAAGTGGGTTTTTACCAATTCTGTTGATCAATTGCACCTCCTTCATATTCCCTCTTTTTTCTGCTGTGTTTACATCTGATGTGACTCAATGACAAGCGCTGTCTGAGACTGTGAAACAGACCTGTCATGTTGATTTATGGGCGCATCAAACCACGACTTGTCCAAACTGAAGCTCGCAGTTCATTAATTAGAGAGTTGTGACTTTGAAGTCAGCTTTCAGACTGTGGTTTTTAACATTTGGCTTAATTTATATGCTCTTGAATGTGGATCTCTAAGGAAAAAACTGAAATTCCCTTCTTGTCTTTGAACTTCTTTTGACCGCACAATAATCATTTCTTTGTCCAGAGTGATGCCTGCATCCCAGAGTCATTAACGCGCATTGAACTGCCACTGATGAGTAAGCCCTACTGAATTAGAAAAACAGCCAGCAAAACAAAGCTGAGAGCATTCTGCACAGTGATATCTCACAATTACATGCCTTCCCTCCCTGTGCCATTTCCATTTTAATTACTGTTAGTCCTTTAGATTTACATTTTAGACACTTTTTAATCTGTTCCCTTTTTATTATAGTGGCGCCCGTAAGCGCGCTATGGTTAAGGTTGTGTCAGCGTTTCCATTATAAACCCCCCTGTTTTCAGGGGTTTATAACTCAGCTGGAAAAATTCACTCTGGGTTGAAACTTGGCACAGGTGGCACGATTTGCCGAAATTTCGCAGGGAGGGAGGTTGAAATTGGTGCATGCTTCGAGCAGCGCCGCTTGCAAAGCGCCGCACAAGCGCTGCCGCTATCGCAGGACATCACGCGGCGTCTCCTGCCAAGAGGCAGCTTTCTAGGATCTACCTAAGCCAGCACTGATGTCAGATCAAACAGGGAAGTCTCGAACTCCTTGCGACCAGGAGGGTGAACTCGGTGCCTTAAAAATTAACGTAATGACAGCAAAATTAATTTTAAGCACACCAGCATCAGCAAATGAAGTTTAGGGACTGACAGGCATTTTGAAAGGCAAGGGTGGATGGACAGAAACCTCCCTGGCCCGTCCCGTGCCTGCCACAGACCGGGGGTGGCATCACAGCGAGGTCTCCTGACGCCACGCTGCGAAAAGGCGGCGTTCCCGCGCTACCTCTGCATCTCGGACCTCGCTTCTCGGCGTCACTGCCGATGCTGTCCAGTGTGGTCCCTCCCGCTAAGCCTGTGCTGCGAGGAACGTGCGACCAGCACCTCCCCGCTTGGAAACTGCAAGCCCAAACTCAACGTCCCTTGGCATTTCGCCCTGTTCAGAGAGGACAGCACCGTATCTGGGCCGGCCGCCTTGCCCCCTCCCCTTTACAACATAACTAACTTCCAAAAGCACTCCCCCAAGATACAAGTCGAGATGCTTGCTCCAGTACTCATACCGAAGAACATCAAGGCATGGTCCCCCGCTATAAAATATGTGGCAGCAAGCAAATGGAAAGCACAGGGAAATACAGGCGAAAACAGGACAATAACTCTAAATCTGAAAGCTGAGACCCGATAGAGTCAGTTCAGTTGTGCCATCATTTATAAGATGAATGACAGTTTAATAGCCACTAGACAGTCCCCGGGGATCTGTGGTTTGAAAGTAAAATGGGTATTGTCTGTACCTCTTTAGGCTGTTTTCCAGCATGTTGTTGCTGTAAAAGTTGAAGCTGCAACTGTTCCTGTTGTTTCTTATAAAACTCTTGAAGCTGCTGCTACAAAGAAAAGGAAAGATGGTAAGTAACAAAGTGGAGAGCCAATTCACTGTCCCTTTTGGTGTAACACACAAACTGTGATTTGAAAAATAGCATCCTTTTATCTGTAATGGTCTGACCTTTAGTTTGAAACTCAACAATAAATTCAGTGCACACTGACTATTCTTGGCATTATCGTTTGAAAAGTAATCTCCAAAATGAACTGATGAAAAACATACCATTTTCTACACAAACTAATTAAAATAAGGCAAGGAATGACCTTTGATTGTAACAACAAAGCCAAAATGCCCTTGCTGAGAGAGCCTGGCGAATCTCTGTTGTGAAACACACATGCTTTCTAAATGATAGGGTTTGACTGTATTAAGTGTTGTTCAATACATGCATAGACATCCTGGGAAATACTCTCCTCCTCCCCGCTCCCCAGATGTGCGCCGCGCAGGCAGCGCTCCGGCGCGGGCAGGAGGGAGCGTGGCAGCCCAGGAGGGAGCACGCAAGGTCGGGCTGGGGTGGATGCTGACGCCCGCCCGGGATTCGTGAGCCCCCGCTGTGCCGTACCCTACGGTAACTGAGCCTCGGGCTTGTCGGTGGCCAACTTTCAGCTGAAAAAGGGCCACAGGCTGTGAGAAACGCTCACAGACCGCACGGCACACGGTGGCTGAAATCAGGCAGATTAAGGCTCGTGAACCTCTTCGCTTGCATTGCCGCCACTTCCATGGTCCTTTACGGTTCCAGACGGACCCAAGGAGGTCTAAAATGGGAAGTATCACCCTACTACCCGGCTCATTCCCATCAGTCAGGGTACACCATGCTTTCTGGGGGATGCAGGCAAAAGCCACAGGGACATCTGCCGAAGTCCTGACACTTAAATATGCATCTGTATTATTCAGCTGATCTTGGAAACACTCCTAGCACTGCGCCCTGCGTTTGTTTCCAGAAGCTATTTCTAGAATTAAAAACAAAAGAGCAGTCAGTTCATCTCAGAGCACAGCCGCGCCGAGGTACGGATCCGGGCCGCGGGCAGCTTCCTTCCCCAGGGACATCTTGGGAGGCGAAGCCCTCTGGTATCTATAGGGGCCACCTGAGCAGCTGTTAAGAAAACAATTACCTGTTGAAGCATGAGTGCCTGCTGCTGTTGGAGCAGGACTTGGAGTTGCTGGGGAGTGAGCACTTGTTGCTGGAGGATCTGCTGCATTTGCTGGGGAGTGATCACTTGAGGTGTCATCATAGCCACCGAGACTGGAACCTGAAGCACAAGAGGGGAGCGAAGAGGGGGTCAGAGCGCATCGCCGCAGCTCCTCCGCGCCGCCCACCGTCCCCGCGCCGGGGCAGCCCACGCCTGGCATCGAGGGTGCTGAAGGCGAGAGAGCCCCGACAGCCCGCCACAGCGGGCGCAGAGGTACCGACCACCTTTTCCTGGTGACTAAATTCCCCTTTTGCAAACCGTTACTGCGATGGGAATTCTTTAAAGCAAGCAATATGGTAAACCCTGTTAAGATCTATTTATTTTTACAAGAAACCGTCAGCTGGGTCCTTTCCCTCCCAGAAAGCCCTCGCCTTCCGTAGAGAAATCCAAGAGCCGAGTATCCCGCGCTGATGGGATCTAGACCCTATTACGACAGGTTTTTAAGAAAATTGAAGGAAGGCTCAGTGATGTGAATAACAGCACTAGACTCCTATGCAATTTTAACAGAAAGGCCCTACCACGATGTCTTTACCGTTCCATATTCACCCAGCATACAGATGTCTTCAATTCTTTCATATTATGTGAGATACCATTAAAAGCCGCTTTCCATGACATTTCAGTGACAAACAGCTACAGTGATGAACTTGATAGCATTTCATATTTGCAACTGTTAACACGTTTCTGCACGGGCATCTTTGCAAGGAACCTGTACACTGTATCTGAAAGGATGATGTCTTGTTCAGATAAAACACTGACATTAAAATGACAGGCTGTCTTGGCCAAGGTTACACAAATTGTATTCAAGCGGATACCTAATGACAATGCTATGAATTCTGCAAGCTTTCTAGAATGTAATTTAGCTATTCAAAATAATCACTGCACTTGTGTTTAATTTGCAGACTACATGAGAACCATTTTGTCAGTCCTAGTAATGCAAGAAGACTATTTCCCTAGAAACCCACCCCTCTACCTTCCACCCCAAAAAAGGAAAAGAAAAGGAGGGAAAAAAACAATAGAGGAAAAGACAAAACCCAAATGAGTTTTAACGGTAATATTTAAGCACCTTACTTTTCTATAGTTTCAGATCAAATACGTGACAGCACAAAAGTAAAAGCAGTAAAGGATATACTTTGCTAAAAAGGATCTCCTGTCATCTCATGTATTACAATAAAAGGTAATAACATGTTTAGCACTTTTTCTGTGCACCACTTTTGAAAAAAAATCAGCAGACAATAGCTGATCAGGAGATAAAGGAGTTTAAAAAAAAAATAATCTTCCAGTGTGGTAGTAAGCAAGAGAGAAATGCAGTATTAATTTTATGTAACATAATGTCTTAATATGCAGTTTATCTTGACTTTTTCACATGATTTGTCCTGTCATTTGCATAGCAAGCTCTCATTCCTAATTTCACAGTCATTATGC
The DNA here is from genome assembly GCF_030936135.1 of Gavia stellata. NCBI lineage: Eukaryota > Metazoa > Chordata > Aves > Gaviiformes > Gaviidae > Gavia > Gavia stellata. The sequence goes on from NC_082605.1 coordinate 20,275,655, forward strand.
ACTGATGTCCTGATTTCTCAGCATCACTAATTTTGATGAACTAAAAATGGTTCCTGAAGGTCAGATGCATGTACACCGCACATCTCCCTGTGTTGTTGTGTACACGTCGCGTGCCAGGGCCAGACGCTGCCTTGAAAACATTTGTCCGAGCGAAGTCTAGCGAAGGCTCGCGCGCCTCCGACACCCCGTTAACGCCGACACGGCGAGGTCCTCTGCGCGCTCCCCGTGGCACGGCGCGTTCCCGCACACCTAATGAGGTCCAGGCAGGTGTGAACACAGGCAAATGAAGATTTAATTACGGGTCAAACGCCACTCCCACCAAAGCCAGCGGCTGTTCTCCCGTGGCCGCCGTGGCTTGCCCATGCCTATGGGACCAGCCACCGGCCGCCGCGCCGTGCCACCGCGCGGCCACGCAGGACCAGCTCCGAGGACACTGAGTCATCGGGATGGGTAATCCTATTAATTCAGAATATCTTAATCCGAAGTCTTTTAAAAAACTTTTCTGGGAGTAGAACATTATTTCATTAAATACTGCCGTCACTATCTTCGCCCCGAAGCGTGACTCACCTTCATTATCCTCATCCCCAAAGGAGTTTACTTTACCCTCGGGTTTGTACTACCTTTCATTGAAGTTGGACTGAGCAAACAGAAGAGGAAGCATGTTTAAGTATGTTTTCTGTGCCCTTCTTGGAAGATAGACAACACAAATAGTCTTCAGTCAGATTTATGACGACAAGCAGAGATGCAGACAGGAATAGGGTGGGGTACTGTAAACCCTACACATCGGTGATTAATACGAAGGGCCGCATTCTGCCGTCAGCTATGCGGAGACAACTCCCATTCACTTCCATGGCTTTGTTGCACGTTTATCTAAAAACGTGGGATAAACCTAAGGATTTGGCCCTACCTTTGAAAACCGGCCATCTACCTTCCGGTGAAGAATCTGCAGGCTGCACACTCTTTGCTGAACAGAAGCACTTAACAAGCAAGAGCAAAAATAAATTATCTATACACACACACGTATATATAAAAAAAATAATATATATATACGGCACACCTAGGAGGACAAGTCTGCGTTGATCCGCTCAACTTCATTCTGCCATCTGAAACCACATTTTCACACCACATCTGCACCTCCAAAGAAGGTCCGGCCTTCCATTTATAAACACGGCCAACAGCCACATTTAGCCAAAGTTTGCGCTTCAGCTTATCACGAAAGCAACTTACGGAAACCTTTTCCAAACAAATGCAAATAAACCAGAAACTACCGTGTTAAAAATGACACACACGTCCCAGACAAGTGTGGGCACACGTACGGTTTGAGGACTTGAAATAGTTAAGAATGATGGCCTATATATCCACTCTCTTAACTCCCAACGTCCAACTTTTTCATGTAGCTAGTCCCTAGTAATACTGGGAATCAAAGGGCATGCAGCACCAGCAATAGGCTATTATAGCCCACACTTTATTACCCATTACTACCGAGGTCATTAGCGGTAAGAGTGATTGTACCGGTCTTAACCTATTGATCATTGTAACTACTATCATTTAATCCCGTGTTGAATGTCTGGAAAGCTGCTAAAGGCACACAAGAGAGAGTGCTTTAGCGATGAGAAATATAGCCAAAGCTTGGAAATTACACTTTGATTCATAAAATCTAGCCAGTGGTTTAAATCAATAGTATTTAAAACAGTCATGTAAGTTCTTAACTACAGCTCTCTGATATTTATGGGTCCCTTTTTGAGTGCATTCAGTCAAAACTAAACTTTATTTCAGATACTGTGCAATATACTTCACATTACGTTAGATAAAAAAATATTTATTTCTGATATTTTGTCCGATAGTAAATGAAACCTAAACTGAGGGCTATAAATTAATTCTAGATTTCTATCTCTCAGATGTCAACTTCAATGTGTTGCCAAAAAAAATTACAAACCAACTTTAAAAATGGCTTAACTGTTTAAGTACATGAAAATGAGTGTGTTTTATGAGTTAACAATGAATCACAGAAGGCAGTTTATGAAGAACTAAAATAATTCTGTCTTACTGCCTTCAGGGAGTTGAAGTTCAAATTAAACTACTGGCAGATATATTTAAAGAATGCTAAGTTAGCATGCAGAGCAGAAATCAATCTCTTCTTTTTTTAAGTTGTTTATTTCTGTTTTCCACATGAAACACGATTGTTGTTATTGATATGATTAATGAACTACTTCTGGTGTTGTTGACTGATAACAATAGGGTGTGGTGGATACCCAGCTGCATGTAGACCTGGCAGCAAAGGTAAAAATACAGCTGCAATTTGGCTTTCGGAGCTGTACTAGTATAGACCTGCTGACATGCTAATACCATCAACGGCAAAAAACGTCTTTCATACTCACAACTGTTTTCAGACACTGTTTCTCCCAGGGTTTTGCCTGCTGTTCCTCCGCATCCCCCAAAGCCCTCCCGTCCCCCGCCGTCCCCTCCGCTACCCCCAGTTCCCAGCTCCGGAAAGACGCCGCGTTGCGGCGAGACCGGCCAAGGCGAACTTCCACCAACCTGGGCCAAGTTCTCCTTTAACTTCCCAAGGAGTGGGAGCAGGGATGCATTTGTCACTCCTCCATACCACCCAGACAAGGGTCACGGGGATGAAAATGATTTAGTCCTATTTAATCATCTCCATTCCCCCATTTTCAGTGATATTAATATAATTAAACACTAGCTAAATAATTTCAAGTAGTTTCATCTTGTATGAAGTGGAAAAAAAAAAAAGAATGCCATTTTCACACATCGTGCCTTCGATGTCGGATACGGTTGTGGTCCTGTTAACTGTTAGCAGGCACGCGTGGAAGATGGGGAGGATTTCCTTAATTCATCAAGGATAACTCTGCCAGAAAATCCTTCTCTCCTGCGACCTACGTTCAAACTTGATTTCAGTAAGACCTCATACCAGGCACCTCGGATTTCCAAACAGCAATTCTTCAGTGAAAGATTTTGTGATAAAAGTTAAAGGGAGCAAAACATAGCTGAACACAGAAAGAGCAAGTAGCTGAGGAACAGTTAAAAATACCGGGCTACAAATAAAAATAGATACGGCTAGGCAAAAAACGAACACTTAACTTGAGCTGTCTTATTAGAAAGCTATTATGTGCAATACATTTGAAATGTAAAAAAAAAAAAAAAAAAAAAAAAAAATCGCAGCCGAAACAATGCAAAACAGCTTTGCTCATGCCACAGGAGAAGATAAACCACTGATACGCTGGCACACGGAGCAGCGCGATGCCACAAGCCAGAGCAGAGCCCAGCAAAACGAGAAGTGCTGAAGGCAGGACCTGCTTCCATCCCGAGACGACAGCATTTCCGACATAATACTCCATCCTCCAAAATAACAACCAAAAAAGGCCGCCGTTAGAATTATTCACGCAGAAACTGCAATCCTCTTTCATTATGCAAAATGGAACCTCGCTTTTAGACTTAGTTATTTTGCCGTAATGCAGTACAACACATTAAGACAGGTAATGTTTATTATATTAATGTGAAATCAGCTAAGTAGTCTGTCATTAGCATAACCGTTCTCTCCGTAACAATACAACTCCCTATTAAAAGGGGGGGGATCGACCCTCTTTCAAATTAAATTAGCATTTTATTATTATAATTTTGTTTATTATATTTTATCAGGAGGGAAGATCTGACCCACGGAAGGCAGTACGATGGGCTATGCTGACCTTCCCCGGCATGTCAGGATGTCTGCTGTCTTCTGTAGCCTCTCCTAGCCGAGGAAAAACGGGAATATTTTCATATTTGTTTACAGAATGAAACATCTGATCTTATCTACCACTTCTCATGCATACCAGGTTTCTCACTAAGTGCCAGGATAATTGTTTCTGCTATAATAAATACCCATTTAATTTGCATAAAAATATAAAGTTTACATAAATTAAATCCTTTCTACATCTAACATTTGTCAAATAGAGACTAAACCGGAACACACACACAACCAAATACTCATTTAATAAGCTGAGTAAGATTTCAACCTCGAGATTATCATCATCATTTTTCACATTTTAAAAAGTTACCGGGTTTGTTTCCCGCTCCAGCAGGAAAGGAAAAATTATAACCTGCTGTACGTGCTTCTGAACAGTGGTGATATTTTATAATGATTCGGTTTTAAAAAAAAAAAAAAATCCTATTTTTTTCCACAGTTTAGGAAAGGAAATGTTAGATCAACATATTCTGCCAAAAAAGCCTCAAATAAACCAAAAGCAATCCTGCTTAGAAACATCCAAAATACCCCTAAAGCCCTTGAAAACCCCTTGAAACCCTCTCTCCCCCAAACGCCCGTAATATACTGAGGATGATCATCATGTCAGACTCCTTACATTTGTGTATTAATTCATTAATACGTTAAGGAGAGCTTAATTAAATAATAAAGGACCGTGATTGAACCGACAACATTTAATATGCCCAGAATTTCATGTGAGCCAAAAGGAAGTGTTATACAGAGGGACTTCCCCCCCCCTCACCCCCTGGCAGATTTTTAAGACGACCTGCGACTCCCGACAGATTTCCAGGGAAGGATGAGCCCTCTCGCCACCCCCTGAGCGTTTTCTCCTGCCGGAGTGGAACCCGTAGCTGCCTGCTCTTCACGCTTGGGGCATCCGAGAAGACCTACATCGCCCCGGTCAGCTGAAAAAATGAGCCAGCCCTCGAAAAATATTCACCTGGCTAAATCAGGCTGTTTATTTCCCAAACAAACCGGAGCTCTGCTTAAACACTCGCTTAGGCTTTGCCACTCCACTTGCAACTGCAGCCTTTGTAACAGTTGTAAACTTTATTTGCTTAAAACGTGCAGTTTTTCACACCTATGGCAGACACCTACAGCTGAACATCACAGCTAAGCACAACGGTGCAAATTAGATTATAATGAGAAAACATCAGTTGCTTCTTTGACAATCTTGCCATTCACTGATTTACTTCTAATGAAGACACACTCCAACCAGCAAGCTCGCCGTGTTAGAGGTCAAAGCACATTCAAAAAAACGCCTCACAAAATCAAGGCAAATGGGAAACCCCTAAAGAAACCTTCTCATAAAGTGGCGTGGCAATTAGAGTAATTGCGCAAAAAGCCGTCTTCGGTAAAAAGTAAAAGAAATTAAGCTGCCACTGCTGTAACAGGTTAGATGAAAATCAAAATTTAATGTATTCTCCCTTGTGTCATCTTGTTTTGTCAAGACATCAAATAGAATTGGAAAGTACAAAATAACAAGCCCTTGAGAAATCACAGAAGCCGACCTTTTTGATGTTGTTGGTTTACCTTGTTCTCAGTTATTTGAACAATGATGTTTCAGATTTAAGGGCAAGATAAAGCTTAAAAATTAAAACCCGTTGTCAGTTTGGGGAGGAGGGGGTGTTGTCCCTCCCAAATAACAGAGCATCTTACCTAATCAATGAAGGCAAATCCGTCCGAAACTAGTGCACAGAACAATTAGCAATTCCACTTACATGTTCAATAGTCAGCCTGGGTTTTTAACATTCATTCAACTTCAGTACAAACTACAGATCCTCCGGCTAGCAGAGGAAACGGTGCTGGAAAGGTTAAAAAGGGAAAAAAAAAAGGTAAAAAAAAAAAAAAAAAAAAGGCCAGGGAAGAGCTATTTGCCAGCGCTGCTCCTCTCCCCAATCTCTACACGGCCACTTTAGATCTGCAGACGAGTGCATGATGTATTTTTTTCCCTTTCCTTATAACTGGAAAGCGAAGCTGAGCAAGTAAGCACCTTATAAAAACAAAACAGTACAGAACATTTTAACTGAAGTACAGCAAAGTAGTTTCCAGTAATGCAGTTCTGCTTTCAATAAAACAAACAAACTGCTTAAAACCAGCCAAGCCTTTCACCAAACAATAACAAATTTAGCTCATGGTGTCAGGACTTTCCCACAATCTAGTTTTGCAGGTGTTGATAAAACTACCCCTGCTACCGCTTTTCCCTAGCAAAGAGGGGAGAAAACAACCTCAGTAAGTTATCTGGCTACCAGGAAACGTTTTCCTAAAGTAAATCCGAGCGCTGCGTCCTTCCAGCTTCGGTTTGTCTAGAGCAGCTCTAAAACAACTACAAAATGCAGAGCAAGAAAACACAAGAGCTTTGCAACTCCTTAAAGTCCTGCACGCAAAAATCCTTCTCCCCTTACCTTTCCTTCAGCTGCCCAGGGCATGCCATCGCAAATACAGAAAGCAAAGCATTTTACACCGAAATAGTGATTTGTTGAGCTTCAGTATTTTGGAAACAAGACGATTCTCAGGCAACATCAGTGCTCGAGCACTGCCAGGTTAAAATGCTGCGTAAGAAATCGCTCTGACTGCCCTACATCACTTTCAATGCCTAAAAATCCCCTTTAACCTTCTCCACGCAACTGTTGCACCCCTTTTCTTCCTTGCACACAACTAAAATCCACTCAACTTGCGCAGACGCCAAAGCCCACCGTCCATCAGTGCACCAATCCATCTGCGACCCATTCCAACCCAGGGGCCATACGGGACGACTCCACAGTGGCGTCTGATAACTATTTACACCCCAGCATAAATTTCAGCGTGGGGCTAAGAGTTACACTTCTAAAAGGTGTAGAGGGCTCATCCAGCTCCAGAAGACCGTGAGGCACCCACACCTTCCTATGAGCACCGAGATCCCCAGGAAGCCAGCGCTGGGATTTCATTTCTTCCCTGCCAATCCCATTATATTTATGGCTTCTCTTCAGTTCAGCTGAGCGACTGGTCAGCGAGCGTGTCTCGGAGCTTTTTTCTTTTTTTTTTTTTTTTTTAAAGCAAAAATAACACTGCTTAGAAAAGGGAGGGCACAGTGGTAGAGCACAGTGAAGTGTACCTTAAACAAGACCAAAAAAAAACAACAACCACCAAAAAACCAACTGTAGCAAACAAAAAAAATTTCAAAGCAGCCCTTCCTATCACAAGCTTTCTGATGATTTATGGTTTACCAACTCAGCAAGGTTACGCAACACTGCATGCCTTTAGATGCATTATTTGAGTCAGTTGAGATTTAATTAAGATCACAGCCTCCAAAATCCCTGTCAAATGAAAATTCACAGAAGACAATACACTATATATCCTCATGCAGATAGTCTCCATTCCATGCTCTGGAATAACATAAGTTAATCCTCGTTTCTATGGTGGCAGACAAAAGTTCACTAATTTTGTTTTCTTTTGACACTTGTGTTGTTTTCTGTTTTATGTCATGAGATCATTCCCTTTTGAGAAGGGGAGGGGAGCTGATACAGGGGGAGAGGAGGGAGAGCAATATGTCTGAATATGGCAGCAGATGTATTTTGACATTCTCACAGCTCTGCCGTGATGTCATCAAGTTTTCATATAATTAACCCCTGCCAGTAAGAGCATCATTTCATGACATCTGTCCATTGGGAAGAGGAGGAAGGAGTCAGGGACAAAACATGGAAAGCGCCTCAGTCTTGCTCTCACGCTAAAACCAAAAATCAAACAAAATGAAATTACGGCTACAAAACAGCATTCGCATCCTCTGTATCGGCGACTGGCTTTTCCCAATCCATTATCCGCCCCAGCTGCCTCCTCACCTCGCAGGTCCTCTGAAACCTCCCGCCACGCACGCCCAGCTCCTCGCTAACGTCTTCTCCTCCTGACGGTCCTGGAGCAGGGGAACCCCTTCCCTCTGCGGTCCAATTCCTCTAGACGCTAAACATGAGCACGTTAAATAAAGCGGTATTTCGTGCAGGGAAATTGCTAGAACTTTACCTCGTTCCAGTGTACTTCTATTTGCATTATCTTAATATCTGCTTGCTTATCTCATGGTTTGGAAGTGACAGGTGCTAGCGGTCTTTTGTTTGACAGGCCACTACACAAATAACTGTCTTGCCTGAAAGGGCTAATGCACTACTAATGAACAATAAATCAACTTTGATTATAAAGTGTCAGACCAATCAGTTTGCAGTTCAGCTCTATTCGCCGTCTAGGCCAAGGCAGCTACTCTCTTTAGGCAGGATTTGGGTTTCATCTCTGCAGCCTTATCAATGACATTTTTGGGAAGCAGTCACGGGAGATCACCGAAAGCCCTCTGACAGCAGATTTTCCGCTGGCTGAGAGGAAGGAGAGTGCCTGCTTTTCGAGACTTCCTAGGCTGCCACTGCAATAAATAGACAATCAACAAAAGCCGTTTCTTCACCAGACAGGAGCGCGCTCTAATGACACGCTCACACATAAACACGAATTTTAGCCGTGACTTTCGGAAGAGAGAGAAGCAAATACAGTTTTTAACTTGATGCAAAGATGTGTAAGATGCCTGCAAGCTTTGCACGGTAAACTTAACGACGAAGGGCCCGATCCAGGCAATACTAATTTAGCAGGCAGAGTGCTTACTGCTTCGGGGGGAGAGACTCCTCTCCTATTATAGCTATTGCACATGCACAAGTCATTCCAGGATTGGGCCCGGGAGCGTCAGGCATGGAAATCAGCTCTGAGCCGAACGAAGAAGACTTTTAACATTTTGGTTTATTTATAAAAAGGCAGACTAGCCTGCGTAAGTCACTTTTTATTAGAGATAAACTTCAGCGATTTATTGTAGTTAGCGATTCGACACTCATTGCTAAAATAAATCCAACCATTTCGTTTTCATAAACAGCTCTTAGTCACCCCGAATGATTCACGTTTCCTGCCACCAAACTTGTTTTTATTTAAAAATATAAAACGGTAGCGCTTCGAACGCCGGCACACGCAGCGAGCCGACCGCGTCGCGTTACCGAGTGGCGCTTCCCTACCACCGGTGGAAGTGGAGCCCCTCAGTGTTTTGTACAGCAGGCTGGCTTTGAAGGAGTTAATTCCAAAGAGGAAGAGTGTATATGCACTTTGCTCTAAACTTACCACCCACTTCCTAAGGGTTCCCTCCCCCCCCCCCCCCCTGGAAGGAGCCCTCTCCCTCGCACTGAAGGCTGCCTCGCAGGGCTGACACTTCCCTCAGCCGCCTTTAGATCCCCTCACGGCGGTTTCGCCGGGGCTCCTAACACTACTCAACGTCAAAACCAAAGCTCACTCACTTCACTTCCCCCCGGTAAACTGTCTGGCGAAGCCCCGCAGCGATCCCGGCTCCTGACGTTTAAACCTGACGAAGTGTTTCACGCGGCTCCGCGCACTTTCCCTCCCTCCTCGCTCCTCTTCCAAACTACAGCACCTGCGTAAGAACCGCCCGGCCTGCTGCGCGCACCCCAACTGTCAGAACAAAAGCCGGGCACCACACGACACAAACGCAGCCACTTCGAAAAACCTTCAGCAAGTTGCGAAGCGCGCACACGCTGCCTCCCTCCTCGCACACGCGGTGGCGGACGCCGCGGAACCGGCCGGCGAACTCAGCCCCGGGCGGGAGGAGTCACGACCGCGACGGCTGCAGCATCCTGCGCCGCTCCCAGCCCCGCCGGGCTCTCGCCGACACTTCGGGAGCGGGCCCCCCCCCCGGCCTCCCCCTCCTCGCGCCCCGCAAGGCACCCACCTGGGCGGCGGCGGGCGGCGGGCGGCGCGCCGGGCCATGGAGCGGGCTGGCGGAGCGGTGCGGAGCCTCCGCGGGTGCGGGCGGAGTGGCGGGGCGCGCTGCTCGCGGGCTGCCGCGGCGCGCCGCCACCCGCGCGGCCCCGCCCTGCGCCGCCGCGCACACCCCGCCCCGGAACGGGGCGCCCCGCGGGCCCAGCCCTCCTCCTCCCGCGGCGGGCACCGCGCTGCCTCCGCGCCCTCTGGCCGGGCCGCAGCCCGGCCCCGCGGCGACTCCCGCCCAGAGCCTGCTCAAAAACCGCCCCCCAAACGAAGCTGTTTGGCGGGGAGCGGGTGCCAGCGGCGGGGGGAGCGTCGGCCAGCACAGTGCTGCGGCGGGCGGCACTGGAGGAGACCCTCTCCCTCCTTCCGCGGCAACTTTCCCCCCGCCCGTGGAAAGCGGCGTTTACTCTCCTCTCACGCCTCCCGACAGCTCTGCCCCCGAGAGCTCGCGTTTTTAGTGTCAGAGAATAACGGTGATAATCAAAAAAACACCCACAAGAAGCCTCTGGCAGGAGTTGGCACCGAAGCAGGGCGCTGTGCCGGCCTGCGCCCGGGACCCCCCTTCTCCCCCGGCAAAGCAGAGGGGGCTCCGCCGCGGCGGGGGGAAGCCGGAGGAGCCCCCAGCGCAGGGGCCCAGGCCAGCCCTGACCCGCCCCAGCCTCCGCTCCCTGCCGGAGGCAGCCGAGCCCTCGAGTCCAGTGGGAGCGAAAGGCCGCGTTTGGCTCTGCGGCACCCTTGGAACGGGGGGAGCGGCTTCACCTCACGCCCAACGAGCTTCCCCCCCAAGTCTCAGGCGGCCCAGCTCAGAGGAACGCTTCTCGTGGCCCCCCCAGGCTTCAACGCACAACACAACCCCGTCAGCGTGCTGCCTCCGACCAGGCGCTGCCACCGCCCCGGGAGCCTATCTCCTCTCGCCCCAAAAGCTACTGTCCGCTTCATCTCGGGCAGTAACATTCGGTGCAATCTCTCCCGCTCCTTCGATTTGTTCTTTTTCTTACATTTTCACAGAGTTTCAGAGGACAAAATTGATGCAGATCGTTACTTCGCGTACAAGCAACTGAGAAGACAGAAGCCGCCCTGACACCGTTCCCAGGCAGACCCGCACTTCATTTGCGGGAGTCGAGGGCTGTTAGACAATAGCCCCATTAGTTATGCCGCTAAAGAACCTCACAAGAAGCAAAGACAAAGGACCCAATTTACTGACAACTTGTGATCTGATGTTAAATGGGATGTGATACAGATTGCTTTCCACCCTAAAGTGTTTTCGTGTCAGATAACAAATTTATTAATGGGATTTTTTTCAGGTCACAAAAATGTGACCCCACCCTCTTATGAATATTTAATAAGGGACTAAGGGCATCTTTTGCAAGACCCTAAATCTGCCAGAAACAGCCTACATGAATCAGAAAGCGCCTGCCTCTTAAAGGGGCACACACGCACCGAGCAGGTCAGCACATAAAGGGCACAGGAACAGCCGGTATTTGTAAGTACTATATGTATGCAAAGTCGAGCAAATAAATACGCACACACTCCAACACACTGGACGCTCAATAATAATATAAACCGGTAATGCATGCAATGAGCTAGTAATAACTATAGCCCGCACTTAAGAGAATCCTTCCTGTCCTGGACTTCAAAGTAATCTCGAGGAACTCAGGTTGCTTTGGGGGATATATATTACAGAATACACAGACTTAAACTTTTCAACAGTTTCTCTTGTGGATCACCTCCTCCTCCCCGCTGCGTTAGCAAAAAGCGTCGCTGGGGCAGCAGCCCCAGCTGCGCTCACGGCGAAGGAGCATCGGTAGGAAACGGCACCGAACACACCCTTACTGACTTCCCAGCCGAAAGACAGAGCGGGCTGCATGCCCCGGCAGCCTCTGCTGACCCATCATAGGATGCTCCACAGACCCCAGTTTGCAAATCTTCTGATCTACCTTGCCTTCCTCAGCACGAACTTCTCTCACACGCATGACCCTCAACCCTATTAAGTGACATCCTCAATTCTTATTTTCTAATACAGCCATATCCAGGCACACGCAGCTCAACGAGAGCCCAGTGCCCTCCTCCGGCCCTGATCGCTGGCTCATCGTGCACCTTTGGACCGAGCTCTGTCTTACCGTATTTATAAAAAAAAGGAGACTCTGTGAAGCCTACAATTTTGTTCAAGGCATTTCTCGTCTTTCCAGCGGCAAAGAAAAAGCGTAACGTGGCAATGCAAGCGCAAGGCTGTGAGCTACATGCAAAGCAAAAGCATAGTGCTGGCTCTGGCACTGACAATTCTCCCCAGCCTCAGGCAAGTCACCTAGAAATTTTTGGGTTTTTTTTTACACGGCTGTCACATTAAAGATGCCTCTCTCTCTGACAGCTCACTTTGCAAAATTTCTGGCCTGGCTCTGGAGTTGCCTGCACACCCACCACTTCAAAGGCAGTCAACGGCCTCAACATTTCTGTCTCCTCATCTGCAAAACGGGCATAATACTACTCATTTCAGGATCTTCTGTAGACCAATATTTGCAAAACACTTTGAAAACCGAGAGGTGCTGTCTAAGCACTGAGCGCTGGCCACAGAACGTGCAAGCCGTATTTTTAAAGCGTTTTATACCCTTTCATATAAAAGCTTCATACCTGCAAGCTCAGCCAACATCTGCTGTGGGCTAAAAACTTCAGTCTATTCCCTTAGTAACGGAGATGGTAGCGCTTGTTAAGTAAGGTCACCATGAAATATAATGCACTTCTAAGCCAGCAAAATATTTTAAAAGACCAAGAAGAACCATAAACTCCCACTTTAATTCCACTCAATTACGGAGAGTCATCACAGACAGAGACAATCAGACAGGGATGTTCAAACCTGAACACATAAAGTAACAAATTAAAAATAACTGCGAACGAGCGTGACAGACGAGGTGGCTCCTTGGCACCGCGTGCCCACGAGATCTGCTTCGTATTAAGTGGCGGTACCAACACCTAGGTGAAAAAAAGAGTAATCCCTGGAGTATAGCACGGATACTAGGCTCTAAGGTCCAAGGCAGAGGAGCAGATTATGGATTACGATGAAGATGAACACAGTGGAAGAAACGGTTTTGCTTTGCCATTATTTTACGCGTGGACTTTATTTTTATTCACAGACTTCTGCAGGTACCTATCCATGCAGAAGCCATGGACTTGCCTATCGAAAAGCCCCAGCTGCCTGCGGGGCAAGGGAGAAAGAAAGAAAAGACAAGAAAGCCACAGAGTGCAACCTCCTCTAACCAGAGCTAACCTGCCCCGAACTGGGAAGTTTTATCTCTAGTCCCAGTTTCTACCCAAGATGGCAATTCATCCGTTCTTCTCCTGGGGATGTTCCCCTGGGCAGACGGGACCAAACAGGTCCCCTTTGGCTCTCTGGCAGCAGATGGTGGGCTGACTCACGGAATCACTAAGGTTGGAAAAGACCTGTAAGATCATCAAGTCCAACCTAAAAAAAAAAAACAAAAAACCACACAACACACCAAAACCCAACCCACCCAACACCACACAGCTCCATGCCCATCAAGCCACATCCCACAATGCCACATCCACACGCTCCTTGAACACCTCCAGTGATGGTGACTCCACCACCTCCCTGGGCAGCCTCTTCCAGTGCTTCACCACTCTCTCAGGAAAGAACTTTTTCCTAATATCCAGCCTGAACCTCCCCTGGCACAACTTGAGGCCATTTCCTCCTCTTCTGTCGATAGTCCCTTGGGAGAAGAGACCAACACCCACCTCCCCACAACCCCCTTTCAGGCAGTTGTAGAGAGCGATGAGGTCTCCCCTCAGCCTCCTCTTCTCCAGACTGAACACCCCCAGCTCCCTCAGCCACTCCTCATCAGACTTGTGCTCCAGACCCCTCACCAGCTCCGTCGCCCTTCTCTGGACACGCTCCTGCACCCCCCCTCCCCGAGTACAAATCTGGGAGTAATTCAGGTGAAGTCCGGTGCCGCTGCGGCACGGAGGAGCGAGCCCGCCCGCCCGCCCGCCCGCGCCAACGCTGAACCCGGCAAGGTCAAGTGCCAAATCGCGCCGCTCGGCGCAGGGGCTAGAGCCACCGGCCGGTTTAAAAGCAAGCCGCTGTTTGCAGTGCCGAGGGAAAAAGCCGTCTCGGCTACTACTCCCACTGCTGGATCCCCAGGCCCATTTTTGTGGGGTTAAATCACATTTTCCTGTTTTGAGAATGCTTCATTTTCCCTTGTTGCTGTCTGAAAGACCTACGAAAACAAACGGGGAAAACAACTGACTAAACAGGAAACAGTGAAACTTATTACCCACAAAGTGCTGAGAAAAAGGACAAAGTAAACATTTTTTCTGGTCCCTTTTAATAATCTCAGCTAATGCCCTCACGGTAAAATATCTTCAGGCAGAAAAGTGATTTTTAGGCTGATGGTGTCTGTAGCAAAACAGAACACCAAAGCAATTAACATTTCAGTAACGCTTGTGTCCCTGCTGCTGCTCTTTTTTTGATGTGAAACTGTCATTTTCCTTATTGCCCCTGCAAATTCTGCATGAAGGCGGCTCTTTAAATCCCCTCAGTGTTGTACAATGGTTTAAATTTCACTTCATGGCATGCTTTAAATTACCATTCACATCTTCATTTAATGCATCATTTTATAATGCCAGTGTTACTAGTTAATTTATATATACACAGCAGGATGTGTCAACATTCAGGTGAGTTATGAATATGATTGTGCAGGAGTTATGGAAGACATTTCAGCAAAATTATGGTTCCCTCTAAACATAAAAATATTAATAATGAATCAAACATCACAGGTAAACAACAAATTTTATATAATTGCACCCCCCACGCTTCCAGATAAATAAATAAATAAAAATGGCAACATTCTCGCTCTGCATTCATATTTGATTGATCTTAATAAATTGCCATCTCCTTTCCTAATAAACTGTAATCTCTTGTTTCCGCCACAAAGTAAAATTTATTAGCACACTCTTCTACCAGCAGGTCTGCATCACTCACAGCACAGTGTGCAAATTGTTCCAAGTATGATTGGGCATTATTCATAATTTATTTTTCTGCCCCAAAGTACACAATATATTGAAAGGTAATCACCACTAACTGTTCTTGGTTACTTTCCTTAATTATGTGAGGTAGCATTTATGTCACGTACAGTAGAGGAAATGCTGCAGTTTCCATTAAAACTCCATATTTTTTTTTGCCATGGGTTGAAACAGGGTGTTCACAAGGAGAAAAAAACCTTCTTAGGACAGGAAAGACTGGAGGTGGTATCTGGTAGGAGACGGCAGCACCTCCACTGTGAAAAGAACAACCCGTGTCTACCAAAATAACCGACTGGGCATGACAACAGCCATGGCTCCGAGAGAAAAGTAGGTGTTTTGTCATGATGTTAAAAATGACGTGGTAAGAAAAAAAAAAACCCCACAGAATGAAACACCAACAAAACAAACATCAGTCGAACACGTTTTTGCCCATTAAGTATTAACCAGTGAACTCCCGCCACCCCAGACAGCTCATCTCCTGCTCGTGCCTCTGCGCAGGCGGGCGGGCGCCCCGGGCTTTGCATTTTGAGGTGCATCACCCTGATCTGGGGCTGGTGCAGGTAGAGCTGGCGCGAAATACAGCGTTAGACGCGCTGCCCTCTCCTGGTAATCTGCTTCTATCATCAGGAGACTTCATGCTTCGCCTCGTCCGACAACCACCGCGAAGGATCCCCTTCTAAAAAACCATGCCTACTTCCACAACAACTTACACCCACTCACCCCCCATGTACACACGTATGTGGCCACAGATTTGAATTAAAATAAATCGGATTAAATATGGGCACTCTTACATAGAAACACCTATCAATCCGCTACCCAGCGTACTAGCGCGCGGCCCAGGAGTGCCAAACTATATATTCTGGTTCATCTGTGAGAACAACCTGTATCACCGCTGGGCATCTCGCCGTCTTTTACTCACTCTGTTGGGAACGCGTGTCGGCGTATTTTCAATAAAACACCTTCTTAGCAGTAATGGGCCACTCTTCTCGTTTCAATGGTCCCCAAGGTTTCATGACACAGTATATTTAGCTGGCTCATAGTTCCAAGTTTTCCTCCAACATTCAAAAGCTACTTTTAAATTTTTTAAAAAGGCAGCCATGGGAAGAGCTTTTGCCCATCTTTTCTTTAAAGAGGAAAACAGTTAACTTTGTACATGCAACAAAACAACTCGAATTATTTCCTAAAGAGGTGTTTAGGATCCACCTCCAAAATGCCAAAAAGCAGCGGAACGGTGCGATTTGCGAAGCTGATGAACAATGCTAAAGCCAAGAAGACTTACTGCAGGCAGGAGGACACAGAGGAGCCCTTCGAGGTGACCTCTGGTTGCCATACCGGACTTGCAAGCTATGCTTGCTGCAAGGCAGCACTGAACTACTGGGAGGAGCTGCTAAAGGTTACCATCCCGGGTTCCCCCCTGTACGGATAGAAAGCTTTTTTGGAAGCAGGGCGTACTGAGAGAGGTCTCACGGCCACCACCCTGCGACAGGCATAGGGCGCTTCTCCTCCTCCTCGCCGTCTCCGGGTCGGGAGCATCCCCTCACTCACCCCGGCAGGACGGGCGCCGGGAGGGGAGGAGAAGCCGGTGGCACGCTGCAGGGCAGGAGGAGACCCAGCTTGAGCACAACCGTCCCCTGGCCTTTGGCCATGTCAGTCAGTTCGATGGTGCACGTCTGGTTTCACATGGACAAGACACAGCCAGCCGTACAGGCTAAGCAAACACCCCGACTATAGGACTTTGCTCTCGGATCCCTTGGGGTCATCCGACCGGCTCAGAGTCCTTTGTGTGGCACTAAGCAGGGCTCGCTGTGTGCTTTGGGGTTTTTCTTTGTACTTCCGCTCCGGTCCTTCACAGCGCAATGCCGCGATCCATCGCTTCTTCCCAAATAAACGGGGCCCAAACTGAACTCAAGGACAGGGTCCTCCCCTCCCGCCTCCCTTCCCCAGGCAAAGGGGGCAAGCAAGGGTTACGAGCCAAGGCTGTTTCCCACCCAAACCTGGCTGCCGCTTATCCCGATTCTTTTCCACAAGAAACAAGATGACGCTCAGAGCTAGCGGGTCGCGGAGCCAGGAGGGGATGCGGTGGCACAGCCAGGGCCCGCTCCTTCGCTGCACCCATCATGGCAAAGGGTGAACAAGCAAATAAAGGAATTTAAAAAAAAATAAAGGAAACAAATTTGCCTCCCCATCACAAGAGAAATCCCTCAGAGGTGCCTGAAGACTTGGGGCACGGCTGCTTGGGTTGGAACAGCACAAACTCGCTGCGAAGTGTAACAGTGGAGGAATACTGCAAAAATCCATCTCCGAGAGTGAAACCGTTATTTATGCTCTGGAAGGACACGACAACTCTCTGCTGTTAAATGCAGCCACTTCTGGGGTGGATGGTGGCAGCCAACTTGGCCATGCCGAGCTCTGGAGGAATTCAGGACACCTGAGGCACCAAATCCTTCACTCGAATGAAATTGCAGGGTGATTAGGCAGAGAGAATGTAACTATCCAAACTGTAATTTGGCCAGCACAATGGATCTAACACCCCTATTCTTGGGAGGAAAAAAAAATAAGTACTGTATTTGAAGTTCAAAATCTAATTAACTATTTGAGAAAAAGAATTCTGTTTTTAAAAGAAAATTCCTAACAATATAAAGAGAATTAGTGCCAAAGTTTTTGAAGAACTGCATAAAATGGTATGAAAAACGTATGATATTGTAATAATAGGAATGACTGGATTTGCTCAAATGTTCCTTATACCTTATAATACAAGAATAAAATACAGTGTAAATCCTTCTATCTACATAAGTTCCCTGTACAGAAAAATCTCTCCTTTAATAGGTTTACACCTTTAACATGTATTAGTTTGGAGAAGTCCTAGGGTATAATTACACATCTTGGCTTGGCACATTAATAGCTGTTCCCTTCATTTACTGATTTCTTTTACTGGTCAATTTGCTATTTTACTACGCTGCTCTTACAGCTCGGCTTCACAGCGGCACCCTCTGCCCGCAGACCCTGTGCTGGGAAGGGGAGAGGGTCCGAGCTGGCCATGGGCTGCGTCATCCCTTAGGGAGGCGGTTTTTGGTACCTTGCTCTCGGCCACCTGCACGTACGATGCTCGTCTGGGATGGGGCATTTGCATCCGCGTGTGCCAGCGAGCTGCAGGTCGCCGGCAGAAGGAAGCGGAGCTGCCCTCGCTTCCTTGAAGATCTGTGCAGAAATACGCCCTTCAGGCCCAGGAGAAAGCAAGTCAAGCAGGACTTCTTTGGGGCTTCTTGCCACCTTGCTGGTCATGTCTCCCTCCAGGTCCCTGTGGACCATGCGTGTGTCCCGCAGAGCCGCGCTTGCTGCTGCGCAGGCTCCCGGCCCCGCATCCTGACACGCTGCTCTTCCCACCATCCCCGTGCCGTTTCCTCCCAAACCCCCTCTGCCGCCTTGAATCCCCCGATTCCTCCTTTGCTCCCCGATTCTGCTCTCTGCTCCCCTGGACCGCCATCCCCATTGCTCCTCTTCGCCTTCCCTCTCCCCAGTGGCTGGAGAGACCTGGAGAGATGCTCACCCGGGACACGATGCTCACCTAGCTCCACCAAATAGCTGGGAAAGGACCACTTCCCCACCACAGGGAAGGGAAACCCTTAATGATCTTCCCTACCAGTCCCTGCAGGTTCACTTTGCATCTCTCAGCTCCAGGCTCAAAGGCGAAGCTGGCGTTCGCTAAGCCTCCGTCCAGCTTTTACGGTTTTTTCGACAGTTTAAGAGGGTTTTCTTGTGTTATAGCGGAGCCATTCATTTAATGGCTTTTCAGCACTGCCATTATAAACCAGAACTTTTCAGGTGTTTATTACTCAGCTTTAAAAATTGGCTCTATGCTGAAATTTGGCAAACAAAGTGTCAGCCTAGGAGAAAATTTTATTTTTTGCCAATTTTGTACTCGAAAAAAATGACCCCATTTTGGCCTCCATAAAAATGCAGCTTTTGCTGCCTCTGTGACACTGGTGAAGTAACACGTCAATACTGTAATATTGCCAGCAAAGCTGCGGTGATTTAATGCCTAAAATTGCTTTGGAGGTGAAGAGTGCTATTGAACTGCTAATTATTAACTATTATTACTGATCCTGCCGCACAACAAAGATGCAAACAGAAAACAAAGGGAATATGAAACGTCACTGGAAAAACGAGGCAGAACCGACACGAGGGTCCGGCGCTGAACACGGATGAGCTGGAAAACAGGAGTTAGGAGCGCTGGCAGGGTGGGGCCCTCCAGCCGATGGAAGAAGAACGAACGAATTGGTACGGAAATATTATTTTTCATTTTCCAGAACGGCACCTCAAATACAAATAAAATACAAACGAAACCGTGTAGCTTGCTCCACGCCAAAGCTAGCAACGACGCAGGATCAAAATCAGCTCTAAACCAAACTGAACTGAGGTCAAGAGGGACCTCATATTGCTCAGCCGGAGCCAAGAGAAACTTTGCCATTTATTTCAACATGCAGGAGACGGAGCCTTGAAGGTGCTGAGGACGGGCGACCTTGCCTCGGCGGCCCAGCAGACGTGCATCGACATAAAAATGAGCTGGGAATTTCAAAGGGCCCAAAAGATGTAAGCATCCCCCAAATCTTCGGGATCCTTTCAAATCCCATCGCCACGGGGGCGGCAGCTTTCGCATCACGCACGCCCCAAAATCTGACCGAGGCTGATCTGATTTGGCTGAACAGAGGGAGAAGTAAGCTGTCTCCACTCCAAACCTCCCAAGCCACTCCGCTGTTATCGCCTTCTTAAGGGACTGAGGCTTCAGAGAAGAAACGTAACGGAGTGAGAACTTCTTCTCGGGGGGAAAGGGTGAGGACCAGGAGGCGAGCGCAGCCACGGCACACTTCCATTTGGAAAGTGCCGTATCAAAGCAGCCCAGAGAGGTCATCGGGGCCGCTTTCAAACATAGTAAAAAGAGAAAACAATTTATCTTTCTGGAAACTTTCTGCTTGTCTACGTGGCAGCTATTTAAATACAATTAACAAGCAAATGATTTTAAAATTACAATACATTTAATAAGGCAGCATCACAAACAATTTGCATCTCATTAAAGTGTTTGAAGCTGCAGAATCAGCCTCCCAAATGAGTTGCACGTCAAGGGAGAAACCCAGACACAGCCACCAGCTTCTGCACCGTCCTCCGACAGCGGACACATGCCGGGAGGACGGCGGAGCCGGGGGGCTCGGTGGTCCAGCCGAGCCCCGGGCCGGGCCAGCCCCGCGGGGAGTTCTGGCCACGGCTCCCGGCACAAGGAAGGATGCCACGAGCCAAAGCCTTGCTGGAAGTGGGTGTAAAACAAGGAAGGAAGGAAGGAAAAGGGTGTGTGTGCGTGTGTGTGCATGTGGGATGGGCGCTTTTTAATATACATTCGTGAACAAAGAGTTTAAAGAGATTGCAAGCTATTTACTCAGCTATATATATAATTAAAAGTTTATAGATTACACGGCCACAAACCTTCCGAGATTGCTGCTGGGTTTGGACACACAGTAATTCCCAGGAGCCTCCCGCAGAACAATCCCATACCGACGCGTGCAGCAGGAAAAGCCTCAAACCAGTAACAGTTTTAAAAGCTTCCAACTCACTTTCAGCTGTGATTTACTGTGGTGGCTCCATTTAACCTGGAGGATGCGGGAGCACTTCCCGGATCACACAGCACTTCCCCACGTGCCTTTGGCTTCCTTTAGAAAGCCACGCTGCCGCACCGAGACCCGCTGCCTGGATCACATCCTAGGATGCAGGTTTTGCTAGGCACAGCTTTAAACGGGTACCCGTGTGGGTAAAGGCTGCTGGTTTTTTCTACCAGCATAGCTCTTGCCATACAAGACCCTCCTGCTGTTGCCCGTGGAGGGGAGCGATCCGGCAGGAGGCTGGTGGGAAGCCGTTGCCGGTGGGAGGGAAGGAATATACACAGTAGCTCTACAGGTCATGCATTAACAAATTCCTAGATGAATGGGGAACGCAGCTAACCAGCCTTAATTTCAATTATCAGGAGGCTTGAAGGCGAGGACGTCCATGAGAGGACATCCCTGAGTAAGTCACTTTTCACAGTCGGCCTCGAGTGCTGGCACCGTCTGCTAACAACAGCGACTTAACTCACCGACCACACCTTTAATCCAAAATCTTGCTCCAAAGTACTTCGTGAACTGAAAAGGCACAAAAAATACTTTCCCTAAAGTTCAGCGCAAGTTCTGATACCACCTTTTACTTTCTGTGCCTCAAACCCAACAGGCTCTGGAGCTGCGCGTGACAGTTGTTTAATGCTGCGCAGCACAGTTATATACAACACTGGCGGGAGAGAGCGAGAAAATAGTTTACAATTGAATCTGCAGAGGAAATTTGGGTAAGTTGAATGTAATTAACCATTTGGAAGCTGGCCAAGGGCTGGGACTACTCAAAACCAGGAGGGAAGCTGTAAGAAGCGACCGGTTTTACTCGTCCTTCGAAAGGCAGCACCTCCGAGCTGCCCCGGGGGCTCTTGCTCGTGGCTCCTTGGCCAAGCACATCACCCGTCCTGCTCCCGCCGGGGGGGGTTTGCTGGGATCCAGGGCTCCCGTCCCGCTGCTGAGACCCGACAGCGGTGACGGGGGGTGGCGGCACTCCTGCTCCGCAGCACCTCAGCGAGGGGGGCGGCAGCTCGAGCCCGGGAAGCCCGGTAAAAAAAGAGACAGAGAAAGGGACTGGTAATAAATAAAAAGCACTGGTAGAAGCAAACCAGTCGTCTTCTTGCCGAGCAATACCCATGCAACCGACTGCTCTGGGAGCAGCACCCCGGAGAAGCCCCGGAGCCCTCCGGGTGGTTCCCGGGTCTCTCCGTCCCTGGTGCCGTCACCGCCGGCGAGCGTCACCCCAAAGCTTCCTGCCCGGAGATGCCGCCGACTATTGACACGGGCCTCGCGCGTTTCTTTTTCAGCCCTGTGGTTTTGTCGTTTGTCAAAACAGGATACCATTTAAATGTAAAATGTTACGATTTAAACAAAGACGGAATGGTTACGGCTGTTTTAGCAACCAGACATCAGGCTCTCCTCATGTACGCGCCGTTTTCTGGTTTTAAAGGACCTTCGGCCACATTTGCCAGCACGCTATCTCTGCGAACCTGGATGCGAAGACAAGTGCCTAAGCAAAACAACGATCACTTTCTATGAATTACTGAACATGTGTAATTCATTTATCTGTAATATTGTGCTAAACTCAGCTCCAATTAAACAAACGAAAACACCTGCTTAGCACACATAGATCTTTCCATACCTCAGGGGAAGACACATCAGTGTGCTCCGTAGTACAATCTGGCTCAGAAGCCTACACTAACAATGCAAAGCTGGGATTTTTTTTTCTTTTTTAAATGCACATAGGCAAGGAGATTAAAAAAATACAGACAGTGGATTTTGGTGGAGGAGTATTTGTTTTTAATATTTCTATCTTTGGCACGCGCAGTTCTGTAACATTTAACCACTCATCGGGGGCTTCTCACGGGCACTTGGACCCGCGGGCGGGCGTCACTCCAGAGAAAGAGGTGGGATAATGACAACTTTCTAACAGACGTAACTGGCCCCAGACCTCACGATGTTGTAGAACTACCGAAGAGACCTGGCGCTAACAAATCGACTGGGTCCGGGGAGAAGACGCTCCCTTCTCTTGCTCTGCTTACGGACCACGGGCACCCACCAGCACTGCGGGGTGGCCCCGCTGTCCCCCCGCATTAGCGTGTCGGAAACGCATCGCAAACCCTCAAACCCGGCGTCACCCCAACCCAGCGCCCACGGGGGCCGAGGCCACGCTAGGCACCCCAGGTGCCCCAGCAGCAGCAAACGAGACACAGCCTCATCTCACACACGTTTTTAACCAATTTCAGGGCGTCCCTCTGGGGGTGCCTTGGCAAGGGGGGTGCTGCGGGCACCCCTGCCCGGGGCTGGTTTGGGAGCCCCGGGTGCTCTGCTCAGTGCAGCAGCCGCTATCAGGAGAGCCTGCAGCCTGCCAGATCCCCTACACTTAACTCATTTCCCATTCTTTACTCAACTGCCTGCAGACAATAAGCTGTCAATCAGATCCCCACAAGAACATTTACAATTATCTTCCCTCTCCCGCACCTCAGCATGGCCCCGTACGAACAGCTCCATCCTAAACCGTTCACACACGAGCCATTTGCAACTCTTCTATTGCCGTAACTGCCCTGACTTGAGAGGCGCGCTAGGAAATTGAATTTCCTCGTGTTTTCAAATAAAAGTGCTTTGGCGGCGAAGCACAGAAGCGAAAGAACCGGCCTCCTACAGGCGTGAGGCAAAAGCAACCAGGAATGGAAAAACTGCCCCAGTAATTATTATAGCATCCTGCGCAAGGAATAAGGCCAATTGCTGCTTTTTTATTTAGTTTGATTTTTTCCAGCAAAATCAAAGTTACAAACTGGAAGTGTGTTTTTTTATTTCTGTTTTGTTTTTCTTTCCCTTTATGCCTTTTTTTTTTTTAAGACAGGGTGGTCCCCTCCGCTCGCTCCTGCAGAATTAGCAACAAAACACCACCACAATTTTGCAGCTGGCCCTGCTGCTCTGATGTGTCCGCTGCCGGGCTCTCCCAAAAGAAATGGGTTTGTTTTTCTTCTGGGTAGACACAGCTGAGCGAAGGACTCAAAACGAGCACACTTTCCAAGCAACAAGCCCAAGTAAAAAATAACAGTGATGGAAGTCATAAACATACCTTCCCTTGCAATGCCAGTTGCGGACAACGCTATTTAAAAAGATCTTAACTGCCCTCTGCATTGTACTGATGCTCCTATTCCAGAGAGAAATCCCCAATACTTTGGGGGCATTTTCCAAACACCGCAGCGGGCGAGCCTGGCCAGGACGGGTCTTCGGGCCCCTTCCTCAGAGCACCGAAATCACTGCCACCGCTGAATTAGGGTGAAATCAGTACTGTCATCATTCACTACACTGCAACTTTACTGATTTTCTGCTCAACTGTCTGCTCAAGGGTGAGCGTGGTTAACGGCGAGGAGGCATTCACTCTCCTATTAATTGATTTGGGTAGCATCTTTGACGGCTGTCAAACAGAAAGGTAACGATTGCCATTACGGCTTTTTTTCCTCCTGTTTTTAATTCTCGTGCAGAATATTTCGACAACCTTTTCTGATGCAAAATAACCTATCTGATATTTCCCCTCTCCTTTAAAATGTTTACCCTGCTCCGAATCTGCAAGGTGTAACATCATCAAGGAAGGTCAGGATTCAGAGAAGCTAATGGCTCTGCTGCGTGCTCCCACCACTCTGAAGAGACGAACAATAGTCCCTCAAGTGTTGCTGCCGGTGGCACAGCAGCGATTCACGACGGAGGGTTAGAAATCTGAAATTAAAATAAACTGCTTAAAACCTGCAGATACACCGAGAGATGCAGGAGACCGAATAAAATGGGACAATCTCTTAACCCAATCAACAAAGTGCTCATTGTTCCAGTTTAAGACAAGTAACGTAGCAATAAATATTGTGCAAAGGAAGTTAACCTGTATCCACAGCCTTTGAATAAACACAAAAGTTAAAAGTAAAATCAATGCAAGGCCTTTGGCTCTTGCCAACTTGTGCTTTACTCCTTCTTGCTTGGCCTTGTTTTACTTTGGGGGATTTTCTTTGCCTTCTCTCCTCTTACTGGTACTTCCCTGTACAAACTCCTTAGCACACGGTAAAAGGACAAACAGAAGGAACTGCCAGCGCGCGGTTAAACAGCGTGGACGACAGCTCGGTTGCCTTCTGCAAATCCACCTGGGTGCAGAGAACCGGGAGGAAACGGGCCGAGCAAGACGCTGACCCACAGCCCCCGTGGAGCCGGGGGAGCCCCCACCTCCTTCCCACTCCCCTCCTCCCCACGGGTGACCAGACGCAGCCCTTCGGACCTCTTTAACCACCAAACCCAATTTCATGTTTACCCTGTAGGATGGCATAGACAGCATTTGGCATCTCTGGAAGATACAGGCACGTTCACCTCTACTACAGAAGTCTGAGCGTTCAGCTCTCGATCCGAGTACAAACGCATGCCTTGGTTAGCTGTCGCTCTTCCTGAAGTGGTTTACCCATTCCCGTGCCAACACCTCAGCCTGTAATACAGGTTTTCACAGCGAGTATTAATTCTGACTTCACTTTTAAATCACATTTTCTTCTTTTGAGCATTATTATATTCCACAGAACCAGGCGTGAGCATCATGCAAAAGGCATTCTGGTCCACGGTTGTGAATACAGCTGTGTAGGCAGAGGAATATTTGTTTTCCAAGTAATTTGTGCACATTCACGAAATTACAGCTGTCTGCAGTTCTCCTGAAATATCTGCCCTGCTGTTTACAAGCCATAAAATATAATCTGTGTCTTTTGTAGGGTTCCAATTCGTAAATTTGGAAATACATATATATGTGTGCATTATTATTTTTTTTACCCTCAGATTGGCTACTCCCCGTTACATACTGGCTATTAAGCCTGTACAACACCAGCACTAACGTGAGGAGCCACTGCCCTGAGACACCAGCGGGCAAACCTTTGCAAGAGCCAGACAGGCCTCCTGAATACATTTTACAGATCTCTCAACGAGTCGCATCTCGCTCTTATCCCAGAGTAACCATCCCATGAAGAAGACCGCATAAAATGGAGGCACGGGTTGCAATCCAGCTTCGGGCGACAGGTTGCCACCTTGGCCGTAAGAGAGCTCACTTTGGGATGGAGCTGGGAGGTTCATCAGTTAATGACGTGGCCAGTGATAACGGTGACAGATCATCAACAAACAGGTTTTTATGCATCTATTCTTGCAAGCAAAACCCACAAGATTAAAATTACTAGATTTGCACTGTGGCTATGAATCAACGGGCTAGGCTGGCGGTTGGCATCTCCCAACAGGTTTGTTTTGGATGTTTATCCGAGCTATTAAGAGTTAGCCAAAGCACTTCTATACATAGATTTTTAAATTTTTTTCCCAGTGAAAGATGGGGAAATTTTCAGAAGTGTTTCTGATTTTTTGCCTTGTGCTTCATGACTGTGTAGATAAAAAAAACCAGTTTCTTCCAAAAGTTGTCTCAACGCACAGAATACTGTTCACTAGGACAACAAAGTCCTTGGGAGAGAAATCTTCCACAAATCTCACAGCAAATGTGGAAATGTGCACCGCACCTGCACCACACAAACCAACCCCACTCAAAGCTTGGGACACAAACCATGAGTAACTCTTCGGCCCAAAGTCTTAATGAGCAGCAAAGTGCACAAAACCAAACATCCTACCAAGAAATCACAGTGGGCGTGATCGCTGTCGTTGGGCAAACCAGAACTGATCACGTTGGTACTACTGGAGCCACTTTGGTGTAAAACTGATTTGAAAAAAAAATCAGAGGTACCAAACAAAACCCACCCTGGGATCCCTCGATCCAGTGTACTCCCCAGATGGCTGGCACTTAAACCTGGGACAAATCTGGCCCGAGCTGTTCAACCCAGTTACTGCAACCCATCCAAGAGGTCTATGCGCCTGCATAGATCACAGAATCACAGAATCACTAAGGTTGGAAAAGACCTGTTAGATCATCAAGTCCAAACATCACCCCAACTCCACCATGCCCACTAAACCATGTCCCGCAGTGCCACGTCCACACGTTCCTTGAACACCTCCAGTGATGGTGACTCCACCACCTCCCTGGGCAGCCTCTTCCAATGCTTCACCGCTCTCTCAGGAAAGACGTTTTTCCTAATATCCAGCCTAAACCTCCCCTGGTGCAACTTGAGGCCATTTCCTCTTGTCCTATCACTTGTCACTTGGGAGAAGAGACCAACATCCACCTCACCACAACCCCCTTTCACGTAGTTAAGGCTCGAAATTGAGATGTGCCCCACAGGTTAGTAACTTAAAACACGACAACATATTATTTAAAGCCATACCACTTACAAAACGCATGCCACAGTGACAGAAGCAGGAAGAAAGCGTTGAGCTTTGATAAACACATGCACCGCTTTAAACACCCTCAATCCGTGTGCTCCACCACGTTACGTACTCAATGCACGCTGGCACACGGCATGAGCTGTGGAGCTGCCACACGACTCCCATGATGTAAGGCGATGAGGGACAACTTTCTGAGGGGCAAACGGTGCTCCGGCATTGGTGACCTTGGCAGCTCTGGCACGGGCACCGCTGCCTCCTCGCGCCGCTCTCTGACGCCCATCGCTACCCGAGCTCCTCCCGTCATCTTCCCACCTCGCTTCACAACGCGATTTCAAAACTTCTCCAGCTAGACACGCTAAACCCAGGATGTAGATTTTCCAATTAGTCTCTGTTTAAACATCTGTTGGTAGACTGCATTTAACATTAGCTATTTGAGCAAAGCGCAATTTGATTAGGCTGTCTGAAACGGAGCCAAAGTCTGCAAAATAATAGCTCAATTAAATTTTGTTTTGCTTTCATTTGTCTTATACTTTCCTGAGTGTGATACAGTTGCATATAATCAAGTAAACTAATTCCTTTCAAAATGAGAGATTTCGGTGCCTCTTCCATCTCCCCTCAAAGTTTATTTAATAATCTATTCTATCTCCTCCATGCTTCATCGAACTTCATCCTGACACAAAGCACATTTCTTTCTTGTGCCTTCAGTCTACTTTAATTTTCGAGGCTTTCAATAGCTTGAGACCATGCGCCATTAACGTTACACCTTAAATAGATTAGTAATTTATAAAAGGCAGATTACACTTATCGGGAAAATAAAAACATTTCAGCAACGCAACAGCCCTTCCTTTGCACACACCACAAAACATTTTGCCAACCTGATGACCCAGCTGTAAAACCGTCAAGCTCCAAAGCCACATCCAAACGGCATTTCCAGTTGTTTCCCTGGGTTTAGTTTCTCCTTATTCTGTTACGTTGCACTTGTTGCCCTGAAACTTCAATATTAGCTCTAGAGATTTAAACACATGAGGCAAACAGCTGCTCTCCTCCGCTCAAGCAAGCTAGATCAAAATGCCTTCTCTCTTTCTCTCCTGCTTTGTTTTCCTTTCTTTTTAAACAAATTGCTGGAACTCAAGTATTTCTGGCAAAGTTGACGGTTCTAGGGCAATATTCTGCTCTGTGATCATCGCTGCAGATTCCTCCAGTGCATACTCCTCTCGGTCGGTGCACGAGGAACGCCAGAGCTTCCCCACGCCGACTAAAGAAACTTTGCCTTGAGGAGGAAAAAAATAAAAAAGCCACAGCAACTGAGCCGCTATGTAGCTGTGCATATCATGTAAATTTAAACATTAAACATTTAAACATTAAGTTCTTTCACACTTCCGTTGGGGGGAAAAAAAAAAAAAAGGATGCAATCTTTGAGAGAAGAGATTTCTTTTATGGGAGGAGATTTCTGAGACGTAGTACTTTTGCTTAAGTGTTTTTTTTCACATATTTGTTGCAAAGTGTGAACACAAAGGGACAAGCTGAAATAGGTACCTGGCAGGCTCTTCCCCAGCGCGTGCTGCCGACAGCAACAAGTACTACTGCAGTTGTTCAGAGTCTGTTCTTTCGCCGCAGAAAGGCGAGGGACTCCTCCAGCGCCGGCACAGCCCTGCCCTGCCCTGGGCACTACCTCAGACCACTCCTGCAACCAAACAGCCTGAAAAATTAGGGGCAGCTAAAGTCCGTGGAAGGTCAAAATGGGATACGTCCTATTTAAAATGTAGAGAGCTACTAAATATGACAACCATCTGATGTATGAAAATTATTCACAACCGAAAAGAGACAGTCTGGAAATAGCTGGGATGACTTCATTTAGACAGAATTACCCAAATCTGTTTCTAATATACACAGTACACATAATAAATTTTTACAATATGACAAGGAAAACAAACTTAATAAAAGTTCCTGATCTTTTGTTACACAAGCAAGCTATAGCCATGCGATGTTTATAATATTTTGCCCATGATCTCACAGCTAAGTAACAAAAGCTAAGCCACACAAAAAGCAGTTACTAGGTATGACTTCACCTCGCGACTCCCGTAACGACATCGCCGCGCGCATCGCCCCAGCGTACCACCTTCCCCAGCCTACGCCCCGCGCCCGCCGTGTCGCTTTTGACTAAGTTTCCCTCTCTCCTTCTCCCAGGCACCCTTTGACTTGGGAAGCCGCGGATCTCTGTGACGAGAGTTTGGTTTTTCCCAGCGACGCCAGGACTCATCGCAACGGTAAGAGATTTTTAGCCTGTTTCCTTCACTCCTGGTTATTTGACAAGTGCTTGAAAACCCTGTTATAAACAATCTCTGTAGGAAAACAGATGATGTCTTACGATCACAGAAGGTAATTTTTTCGAGAACGCAACTTTCTGAGCATTTCCCAGATGCACCGCGTCAATCTTCCTGCCTTTGACTATCTCAGCTGGTTTTCCAGCCTGGGCGTTTCGCCAGGCGGGCCGGACTGCCCCTCATTGTCACTTCTGTTCGATGGCACTTGCACCCACTGCTGTTATTCCAGGCTGCAGGAAATTTTCTAACCACTGGACAGGCTCCAGCGCTGCGCACTAATAAGTTGCAGATTGCGGCACTCTTAAGAGTGTGTGTGTGTGTGTGTGTGTGTGTGCACGCGTGTGTCAGATCAGGGCCACGGTTTGCAGGAGGCGGGGGGGG
This sequence comes from Gavia stellata, assembly GCF_030936135.1. Lineage (NCBI taxonomy): Eukaryota > Metazoa > Chordata > Aves > Gaviiformes > Gaviidae > Gavia > Gavia stellata. Next base: position 20,304,841 of record NC_082605.1, read on the forward strand.
AAAAACAGTAGTTCAAAAATGCTGCCTACTCCAATTGACAGAAAAGTGACCCCTGCACTTCATCAGAAATTCCTGCAGACTGACAAAATAAAGGAGTTTGCTTTTATCACACACAGTAAGGCTCATATGGAAAAATGGAAACACTACATCACTCGACCTTAGGTTGCCCCCTTTTCAACCACGGATGAATATTATGTATAAAAATTGTAAATCAATTTGAGATGTATTAAAGGAGATTCTCTTTTTCTGCATTAAAGGTAATACCTTTTAATCTCTAGATTTATTTTGTAATGTCAAGTAAACGAGAAAGACTTAATTTCCGTAACTGAATTTCGTTACCCTTCAGTCTATTTAGCATCTCCGCGTGGCGTTCGCATTATTTCCTACACTTTGCTTGCATCAGGAAATAATGAGCAAGCATCACTTACCCAACACTGAGTCACAAATATTTGCCTACATTAACAGAGCATTAAAGGCCATTTTAAACAACTTAAGGAAATTGTGCTAGCCTTTGAACTGTGATTCACGACTACTGAGAAATTAAGAAACTTCTCCTCTTCTGAAGGCAAAAATCAGCTGCCGCAACCTCCCTGTGATATCGTCAGGTCCGAGAGCAGACTTTCCTCTTACAGATCCCTCCACAATGGATTTCTTTGCTTAATGAAACTACTTCTGAAATTTTCCTACACTCAGTGTTGGGTACTTTGAAATTTCAATCTTTCAACATCCTTGAACTCTCATCAACGTTTTTTTCCAGGCTGTGTCAATAAAATTGATTACTTGCAGTTCTGAACTCTGTTCCGCACATGGAAATAAAACAATTTGTTTTAAAGTATTTTCTGAAGAAAGCAGAACTTGGCCATCAGATCTACAAGATAAAAAAAAAAAAAAAAGAGAGAGAAAAAAGGGACAAACCAACCAAGGAAGCCTTCCCCACAAAGAGCAAAACAAAAAGAAACCTCTCCAGCAAACAAAAGAGAAGCAACGTCCTGATTTTACCGTGGCAGGAGCGGGAGCTAAATTCCCGACATACACATCACCAACCTCACCGTTGTTCTCCTGATTGATATATCTCCCCGTCGGATATGAACGATCTTTTCGGATCATTAATACGTTCATTAATTTGTTATCAATTCTAGCTCGCTGTACTTAAACCGCTCCGTACCGCGGCTCCGGAGTGCCTCGGCAGCGCTGGTGTAATCCCGCCCGGAAGGACCCCTGACTAGCCGGTTGTTGAGATGCCTCATACCTACAACCGATCTGTTGCTTTTACAAGTTTAATCTCGGTATTAAGCAGCTGATTGTGGAACCATGTCGCTCTAACATCTTCAACCCAGCTGTACATCATATAAACCGCTATAGGAGGGGGCAGGCTCCCATGATTCCTAGGAGCAGCGCATACCTTTAACTCCCTAATCTGTAATACTACAAAATACCGCTCTCATTTCTTCCCAAGCACAAGTGGACTACCAGCAAGGGTCCAACAGTGTTAGTCCTAATTACCTTTTTTTCACTCTTGATCCTGTGGCGCTCATAATTAGTTACCTGGGGCTGCAATCCAATTTGAAGTGATGACAAGAAAGTGATCCATGAAAAAGTAATAAGTTAAATCCAATTTCAGCCTTCCTCTAATTAAATGCACATGGAACTAATGACTCAAACCCTACCATTTCAGTGATAATGGTAATTAGCGAGGTGGGAGTCACTCTCTTTTTTCAACACTGTAGGTGTAAACCACAAGGTAAAATGGCAGGAGCACTCTTAATTACATGTGTCATTTTGTCAGCAATTTACACATTTCTGACCAGTCAGGAAGGTTTCATCTGTTTTCCCCTTCCCCGAGGTGAGTAACACGCGGCCGGACTCGGGCACAGCCGGCCCCACCGCCCCGCTCCCACCCTGGTCAGAAACCAGAGGGTTTTTTAAAAAAACTACTCTCCAAATGTTTCATGTCAAAGCAGAAAACCTGCTAGAACATTATCCTCGGGCTGCTCTAACAAGACACGGGGCTGGAAAGGAGGGATCCTGGCTTCTACTTTCAGTTTTGCCCCTCAGGACCGACTTCTTCCTAACACGCAGATGCCAAACTCCCAACTAGCCGGCGGGAGCCGCGCACCGCAACGCCACCGAAGGGCGGCAGCTCTCTGACCTTGAGCGAGTCTCTTAACATCTCTCTGCCGGGGTTTACACGGCTATAAAATGAGAATAATCATATTTGCTGACAGTACCTCGCAGCGCCAGCTCTCCCAATGCATTGGTATTTTCCTAGAAGCCACCTCTTTTTGGAATCCTGTAATGACAGGACAATCCTAGACTTCTTTCAAGAAAAACAACTGCGTTTGTCACCTTTCTGCTCAGTCTGAAAAGCTGGAAAAACTGAATACTGAAGGCTTTAAAAAAAATATAAAAGGGCAGCAAAAAAAGGCCCACAGGTTTCACAGAAAAAAACCCCTTAGTATCAAAATTTTCAAGCTGATCATGTAACTTTGAGGACCTGACTCAGATTTTGTTCTCTTTGTGGGGTGGATGATATTTGCACTTCACAGGCATATTCCAAGAACTGACTAACGCCTGTAATTGGGCTTAGGGATGAAAGATAAAAGAGCTATGGGTCCTTCGGTAGAAACCGGCACAACTCAACTTCTCTTTATTTCCAAAGTCAAAAATAAAAAAATGAAGGATTCAAGTGAAATTCTCCTAAGTAAACTATTTAAACTCTGCAGAACTCAAATCTCAACCCACCTAGAGTTGATGGCAAAATTCCCATTGGCTTGACCGAGGCCAAATTCAGATCAACTCCCACGTTTAAGAGTGAAACAGAGAGAAACTCACACAAATAGAGTAAATACGCTCGCAAATTTATTTCCCCTCCCAAATTATCTGCTGAGGCATAATTTCTCTACCAGTTGTTAAATCTACCGCTATGTAAAATAGGTTACGCTGCATGTAAAACCCGAGGCTACGTTACCTGGCACTTGCGTGCTCCAAGCGAAACAGAGAATACCCTTCCCTTCACCTTTCAGTGTTTATTACGTCGTCGCGCTAACAATTTCTGATTTCATAAAAAACAATAATAATTGCACCCAACATCAAGCTACAGTGATTTTTTCCTCTTGCCCTCCTCTATTTCTCAAGACACTGGAAAGAAACATTAAGATAATACAGCATGCAAATTAAATTCTACAAAAGCCCAGCCAAAAGGCTGCTTTAAAAAGCAGCGGTATGCAAAGGCGAGGACAGCTCTGTCCTCTCAGCCTCCCCCAGTCTCACCCCGAAAATCTAAACCAAACCCAAATTCTTTTCTTGGCCGTGACTTAAAGGGAAGATTTATTTTCTGTTGTGTCAACCAAAAACAAAAGTTTCCATCTTAGTAATCTCACTATTTCTTCTCTCCAAACACAGGCAGGTTAACTATCAGACAACAAATCTCATTTAATCACATAAAAAAGTCAAGTGATGGGTTTCAATTGCAAGATACTGACTTGGACGTCCTAAATCTGTTTTCAGTCCGGTATCCAACTTTCGGCTCAATGCAACACACAACATTTACGTCTTTAAAAAAAATTGTATTTTTAGTATTGCCAAAACACACATGCACTTTTACTTTCTCGGGAGAAAATGTGTCTCTTGATTTGTTTCCAATCTGTGTGCTCTTGCCAGCAACTAAAATGCTTGAAGAACCAAAATGAATAATCGTTAAGAGCATCAGCAATTAAAGCTGCAAATTTTAATCAATACATCTATTAATACAAAGATATATTTACCTCGGCCAGGAAAAATGTGCACATTTTCAAAATCCTAAGCATACCTGGCCTGTTAAATTATTTGTTTCACAGACCCAAGGAAATCCAGTGTCTATGGCAAATATATTATCAAACACGCTTTAGTCTTTTTTCACTTCCAGTAATTTTTGTGGGGCTGGTATTTTTTTTATATTCTTTTCCCAACTGCTGGTTACTAAATCCATTCCTTAACTTTCAATTTTCTTTTGTTTGTGTCATCAGGCTGTGAAACCGGAGGTCACTGCCAAATATAAAGCACGACACTGTGAGATAGGCTCAAAATGTGAGTCATCGTGTATTTGGAGATTTATTTTTTCTTCAACTATCAGCAGAGAACATCTCCACTCCTGTGTCCAAGTTCTTATACACTAAGTATCTCAAAATTTGCTAAAAGCAGGTCTCCAGGTAGAGTTATCAAGGTCAAGAGACCCCAAAGACATCGCTGGAGCCCATTGTCATGTAAACGCTATTGAAGGCACCATGCCCCAGCGTGGCCACGGGATGCCGGGATATATTTAAGTACCGTGGCTCTTTGATCAGCGAATAAAGAAAGAATATAGGAAATTATCCATGAGGCGATAGCAGTTTAGCTACACAGCATATACTAGATGAATCTTCCGCACCTGTTTGCGGCAGTGGGGTTTAGGTGACAAAGCCTGCCAGCCAGCATTGAAGTGCTGAGCCCGAGACAGAGGGAGCACTTCCAGCCCCGCGTGGGACCGGGGCGGCCGGGGCCACGGAGCGTCTTGCTAGGAGAGCCAGCGCCCCGGGCGAACACCCTGCCCGCCGCTTTTCACCCAAACACAGCTCCCCAGCACTCTGTTAGGGAGCTTTTCGCCAGTGCCCTCGCCAAGCACAGCAGAGATAAGCCATGCCCGGAGTATTCCTGTTATGCACCAAGTCTGTTTGTCGGAAAAAAAATAGGTAACTGCTAACCGCTGCGGCTATCGACTGAGACATCTATATTCATAAACTAAGTGCAAAGGTGACTCGGTTCATTATTTGAACAAACTTTTGAAAAACGGGTGCATTTCCACCACCCTCGACATTTAGTCTACATACTGTCAGCAACAGGCATTGCCTCGTCAGTGCGGCGCCATCCAACTTCAGGGGGTGTGGGTGCTCGCGTGGGTGCAGTTTTACTCAAAAATTCTACCCCCAGCACCACCATTTCCTTTCCGCAACAGATTTTCATGGCAGGGATGCACTCGAGCTCTGTTACATTCAAGAGGACTTCCAGTACGTTTAAGACCGCAAAAGCACCAGGAGTGAGGAGGGAAGGAAAGGAAAGGGAGAAAAAAAAAAAGACTGGGCAGTCATTTGAATCAGTGAGTGACAGGCTGGGCCAGCTCTCTGTATACATTAATAAATTAGAATTTTAATTGTGTCTCTGACTGCAGGAGCTGCTCCAGTACTTTAATACGTACCAACAATTGGCTATGTTATGGAATCCGCGATGTGGCCTTCACTGTTGACCTCTGCAACACAATTCCCAGTCTGACTACGGAAACTGTTTGGTTTGATCCTTTCAACTTATTTGAATCCTGACAAATAAGCTCACAGCTGAAAGGTCAACACAGTCGTATTTCATCCTCTGGAGCTATTCTTAAGACATCTGCACAACAAAGCACTTCTTTTAGTACCTGACACTGGACCTAGCCAGCACAATCTCTCATTAAAAACGTCCCCAGTGGAAGAGTCTATTAAAAGGCATATGGATCAGCTATGGATTTACCAAATAAAATATTTTTGAAAGCATTAATGTAACGCTTTGGATTATGGCGCTCTACGCTGCCAATAAAACGTATATTTGCCCAATGACAAAATGCTTCATACTTTCCAAAAGAATAATAGCTCGGCTATAAAGTGCGAGGTGTTGTCCAGCAGCCTGAGCACGGGGGTGGGAGCCAGGAACTCATGAATCTTAATCCTACCTCTAAACCCAATTCCCTCTGTGATCCTAAGCGAGTCACTTAACCTGCTTCCCTCGGTTTCCCAGTCCAGAACTGGGATAATGCTACTTACTTATCAGACTTTCCTTCTGGGGTTGTTTTGGAGATCAGTATTTGCAAAATGCTTTGAAGATGAAATCACTACACGAAAGCTAGCGGTTGTCCACGCGGGGCCAAGGGCTGCAGTTAATAGCTATTCCTCGCTCAGGCAAAACTCCCCTTGAAGTCCCCGTCAGCTTTATTTGGGTAAGAACTGCAGGATCGGGTCCTCTCACGTTACTGTCAAGGCCTTTAGGGATGATGCCTTTGCCTTCCATATTCTACTACATATTTAAAGAGTCTAGGATCCGTATTTTGGGAGGAAAATAATCTGAAGCACATATAAAAGGCAAGAGAAGCAGCAACGCTGTCAGGGAACTCATGGTGATAGTATATCAAACTAAAAAAAAAAAATTAGAAAGAGCAAAACAGACATGAGTTTGACAACGTGCTATGACAACAAGCGGAAAAAAAACCCAGAAAGAATTTGGGGCTACAGAGGCTGAAGCATCAGATACAGAAGAGTGAGATAAGATAAATGTCCCAGCTACAGGGCTTTGTGCGACTGCAGCTCAACTGCTGTATTCAGTAACTTATTATCAAAAATACAGTGACACACTGCAATTGCAAAGAGAGCAATAATAAAAGCAATAACCAGCTGCAAACCAGCAAAGTGGTCAAGGGTCTAGAAGTGCCGGTTTATGAAATATATAAAGAACTAGATACATATAATTTGCCAAAACTGGCAAATACATGTTAGTATCTCAGATGTTTGAGGAGTGCGAACACGAGGCAAGGCAAGGGACTGACTCAGTATTTATACAAGCAGTATTACTTGGAGCAAGAGGATGGAATTAAAGTGGAAAGTTCCTGAGCGTGTGCTTTGTTATGGAAAACCATCTGAAGGAAAATAATAGTGGTCCCACCACCACTTGGGATTTCTAACACTAGAATAGAAAAAAAAAAAAAAAAAGAAAATGTGATACATGACCTAATCGGTCTTTCTTGTCTTTAACCCCCGTGATTTATCCCACAAGACTAGCAGAATGTACTCCAAAGCCACATACGTGTGCACACATCTTCTGTTTGGGAATTCTGTATTGGATTTAGCTTTCTGAATTCCTAACAGCACAAAGCCCGATAATGTTTAGATTTTATTTCTGAAGATGTCCATAAATCAGCAGACAATAAAAGGGGAAAAAAACACACCGACTATATGATATTCTAGTATTTCCCAATATCCTTGACACAGCAAATCAACGGTTTGAGTGAACACAGACTACAAACAGAACAGCAATCAAACAGAAATGTTAATGCAAATCTCCTATGCGCACTGACACGGTAACAAAAGCTATTCCATTTTGTCATGATCCAACCCTACTAGATGCTAATAGAAGTACACGCTCACGATCTGTAAATACGCCGGGGGTGGGATTTTCAAGAGCACCTAGCACCGCTCCTCACGCCGCTTACATCAGCCACAGCCGCTCTGTGGACTTCACCGGGGGGAAGCTCCTGAAGGTCCCATCCCAACGTGCGCAAGTAAGACGCATTTATTCAGCTTTCACAAGCCCCAGCCCCTGACGGAGGCACACAGGCTCCACTTACCTGAAGGGCTGGCTGTTTCTCATTCCTCTTCGGAGACTTTAATCCACTAACTTGTTGCTGCTGCTGCTGTTGCTGCTGCTGCTGCTGTTGCAGTAGAAGCTGCCGTGCCACCTGGAGAGCCTGCGAGGAAAGAGGTTTGAAAATTGAGATTACAGCAGGCAGGCTGCGGGGAGCTACGCGCACGGCACAGGGTCAGGCATCCCCTTGGTCACGGGGCACCGCTCCGCTCCCAAAGCGCCTCCACCGAGGGAAGCAGCGGTTTCCACAAAAACCCCCAACTCAGCGCTTGCATGCGATGGGGCGATATCCCACCGCTGGATTTCCCATTTCGACTACGGAGAAAACCAGCAGCAGCTGATGTTCAGCTCCTGCGGGGAACCTCCAGTGACTGCCGGAATGCCGGTGGTGAGCACCAGACGGTTATTTTATCCCCCGCCTGGAGCGGCTCATACCCTTCTTTGCTACCGGGCAGGCTCCCGGGCTAATGGCTTTCATGCTTCTCTTCTCCAGCGGGTCAGGTCTGGCTTTACAGAAGAGGGCAGTCGTATATTACTGTCTGCTCTCCTGAGCACCGGAGAAAGTCAGGGAAGTTTCTGGAAGGCTATGGCGGGAGGAAGGGGAGAGCCAGCGGCAGGCGGAGTCGTGCCGAGTCCCCCAAGGTACCGTGCTAAAGGCTGAGGAAGCTGCGAGGAGCTGGAGTGAACGCAATGCAAAGCAGGGACAGCATCTCACACCCCCAAAATCACGAAGAGCTTGTGACGGGCCAGCGGTGGGGACTCGGACGGGAGGGGGGTAGAGCAGCAAAGGGACAGCGCGGCGTCAGGGGACGGAGGGGCAAGGGACATGACCCCAAAAGCACGAGCAGAGCATCACGTGGTGGGGGATTATTGCAAAATTTCATGCGAAGTAAGGGAAAAGCGCCCCTGGACACTGGAGCCAGCTCCTCTACGAGGCCCGATTTCTCCATCGGGTGGGGAAGAGAAAGAAGAGGAGACGAAACGGGAGGGACAAGGAGCAAGCCCCAGCCCTGGCTCCCTCCCGCCCCCCGGCCAGGGGACTGCAAGGATGAGGATGATGCCGGCAAGACGGGCTGTGCCACAGCTGAGGCTCCGCTGGCGAGACCCGAGCCCGCTGCTCCCGGAGGATTCACCAGCACCGGACTCGGGCTTTCTTGGTCTCCTTGGAGACGTTCAGTACATGTGTAGGTGGAAAAGTGGGAAGGCTGAAGACTTCATTAATGTAAAACAAGAAAAATAGTCCCTTTGCAAGATGCCTACACGGAAGGAGGGAAAAAGCCTTCCCCGCTCCTACTGTGTATGCTCTCTGAGTGATTTAATTAATACCTATTTAATTAAGGAGTCAGATACGCTTCGGGTTTCACTTGCTTCCCCAAGTTGCAAAGTGTTTCATCTCAGTGCAGAACCACCAGGAAAGGTTTGACACCAAGGACTGCAAACTCAGATCCGCCACCCCCCAGTAAAGCCTTGTTCTTTTATAGCCTAGACCCATCTTTTTACTTTTGAAGGGACATTCAGCAGCCCAGGGGGGCTGCAGAACCACCGCTGCCGGCCAGCACGCCAGGGCAAGCGGGGAGGAGAGACCTTACCGCGCTCTGGCAATGAGCTCTCGTTTCAAATATAATAACAAGTCTCCACTGGATCAGAAAAACTCTTTAAGGGTGGATGCGATTTCCAAGAGAGCTCGGCGCAATGAAGGTAAAATCAGATTTTGCATTTAAAGCTGGCCCATCGGAGCTCAGCGCACCTGTAACATCCCTAAAACGGTCCATGTCCCCGCGAGGGGTGCCAGGAGCTGCCATGCACGGGTGCACACCGGGGCGGGCACGCATCTGTGCTCCCACGCACACAACCACCCCCGCCGTTGGTTCAGCGTTGAGAACCAGAAGACCCTACAGCCTACCAATTAATACAATGCAACAAAGGAAACCTTTATGCAGAAAGTGCTAAGCATGGTTAAAAAAATGTTATTTTTATTGAATTAGCTTATTTAGCTGTTAAAGCGTCTTCAAGGGTGGGCAGAGGCAGCAGAAATAAAACCCACAAGACTTAAGGGGATGGGCAACAAATACTCACCTACTTAACAGGGGTGTTGTATGGCTTATTTAATTAATGAATACTTGTAAAGCACTCTGAGCTGCTCAGACAAGAAGCGCTATACAGTACAAGCGCAACATATTATTATATATTATTAAGACTGGCTCTGCAGAAGAATAATTCCAGGTAAATGTGCAATCAAATGATCATTTCAGTTCCCAGTAATTAGATTCAATAGGCCAAAAAAAACGCAGAAGCCTTTCTTTAATCATACACTAAACAATCAGAACATCCCTAACCTTTCAAGCTACAGCCTTTTTGAATAAAACATCATCAACTTATAGATATTATTCCAAAAAGAACCAGTCACCATATGTGTTGTCTCTTTGAAATACAGTTGCTATAGCAGACCCTGCATGCATTTCATGTGATATGATCATATTCTATCCGTTCTGGCAGCTGAGAGGTTGCACAACTAAAATTGGCTGCCAGAAATTTTTGAAGATTCCCAGAACAAGTAGCCGTGCAAGAAATGCCTGCTTTCTACTCGAGCTGGCCACAAAGCTCTGTGCAGCTCGGCGGGGTGGCCGCTGCCACCACGAGCCCTTACCACGGTTGACCCCACGCCGATGAAGGTCTGTGCCCTCGGGGCCAGGCTCACAATGGCAAGGCTCTGAGGGAGCAAAGCCAGAGCTCTGTCCCCGCTCCAATCCCACCTGCACGGCACCCACATCCCCGCACACCCACCCTTGCGCAGGGTCTCCACTCGAGGTGACATCTGCACCTCCCTGCTCCGTGGCCGGCTGGCACTCGTCCTGGCGCGGGGACCTGGTGGGACCAGCGATGGCGAGAGGGAGGGACCAGCAGGGAGGCTGGAGCAGGGCGGGAAGGAACGGATTAAAAAGAATGAGAGTAACGAATGAGTTGGCTGGAGGGAGCATCACGGATACGAGGAGCCGGGATGGACAGGAACAGCAAAGGGAGAAACATGGAGGGTGAGGTGGCGGCAAGCTGACAGCTCAGGGGAGAGCAGCTTGAAATGGCATTTCCCATGTCTCTTCTCTCAAGATTTCACTCTTCCGCTTATAAATAACTGACAGCAGTAAAAGCTAAGCATCAGATGAGCTTGGGTTTAAGATGTGGAAGGTTGTTTATAGCTCAGATCTGGTTCTTGCTGAACATCTGCATCAAGTAGCTACTGCATCCTTGGTGGTACGGTGAACCCAGGGATCCCAAGTCCCTCCGCCTTTCTACATTTCCCTGCTCAGCCTTTCCTCCCTCCCACCTCAGACCAAGCACTACCCCTGCCATTTCGAAGTCTCAACCACACTCTTTACACACGATGGGACGTGTGGGAGAAAGATGGTTAGCTCAGTCCGGGAAGCACCAGCCCTCTTTGCTCTTACATGCAAAGTATTTCAAGCTCATTTGGAGTGCCTTCATGAAATCCATTTGCGGATATCAGTTCAAGCCCGGTGGACACCTGCCCTCATGACGCCGGCACATCCCATTTCATCCAAGCCGACAAGCGCCGCACCTCTACCCCCTTCTCTGATTCCACGCAGCAACCGCTCCTGCATGGAGCCCATCGCTGGATGCCGGCGTGGGAGCCCTGCTGAGGCTGCCGATGCTGCACAGAGCTCGAGCGAGGATAGACAGGGAAATTAATTTGAGAGTGAAGTCAGTCCCACAACCTTCATCAGCACGGAGATTCGCAAGCAGGCCTGTACATTAATAAAGCTTCCTGTGGGAGTAGATGTTGCCTTTGATTTGCATGTGAATTCAATGCTAGTGAGAAGTGCCAGACTGTCAGACATGGAGACCAAAGTCTCTTATCTTTCCAAAAGCTTCTGTAGCAGTTTCCCCACATTTCCTTAATCATCTGCCTTGTCCTCAACTTACTGAACAGGCAGTAGAGAGTAAAGCTGGACTCGGTTCAACTCCTGCTGCTGCCAAGTCCTGAAACAAGGGTGCCAGGACTGTTTACTGCTAGCCAACAGCTCTGCTAACGTGGCCCTCTCCTCACGAGCAGGTGCTCTGACATCTCCAAGCTCTTTTCACACATTCTTCCCCACTGCCATAGCTACATCCTAAACCTCCGCCACGTGCTTGCATTTCTGCAAGTGAACAATTGCCGGGGGCCGCAGTAAACCAGCTCGTGTTCGTGCACCCGGGCAACTGTGTGCTCCGTCGCAGGACGGGCAGGTGGAGACGCCAAGAGCCCCCAGAACCACAGAGGCGCTCCGGGTGTCTGGGCCCGTGATTGCCAGCAGCCACATTACGGGCTGCCTATCTGCGCTGCTCAAAGAGCCTGCAAGCCTGGACACGGCTGCTTGGGACAACCAGACCCAGACGCCAGTCCTGGCCTCCGGCAGCTCATCACACAGCATGGGCAACCGTCCTCCTCCCTGCACCGAACTACAGACAGGAAATCTTCCCCCTTGCCGAAGGAAGAGAAAGAAAAGCGTCCCCTAGCAAGCGCATCTTCTGAGTGCCACGGTTTTTGGTGACTCTCAACAGGGATTTGAAAGGACGACATCGGTAAAAGGCTCGCTACCAACCGAGTCATCTTGATTCTGCTCGGTGCTACGCCTAAATGCAAGATACAGTAAATGAACTCCCAAGCTATTTTCTTATCCATTAGGAAATCACCCAGAGATAAGGAGATTTTCTGGCGTAAAACAGAGACCCGTAAAAAGGCAACTGAAACGCTGTACTTTAGAGACATTGCACAAACTTGGGATGACATCTGGGAGCCGACACTGGGTGACACCTAACCCAGGAAAAATTTGGACAGCACATTCAGCGCGAGATGAATCAAGCCTGTTTCATTCAAAGACGCCACAGAGTAAGTGGGAAGCCCCTCCAAAAATCCCTCTCCCTGTGCTTAGGGAAGCGGCAACCATTTAACGTTTCCCAACTATTTAAGCACGGGGTGGGGGGGTGGGGGTGGAAAGTACTTATTTGAGATGACCAAGGCAATTTTATTGCAAGATAGACAGAACGTGACTTGTTTGCCCAGCTGTTGTTTGCCCAGAACATCCGGCACTGTTATCACCCGAGTTACTGGTGTAATTCAACATTTTCACGCAAGTGGCTCAATCTTTCGGTTTCACCATCCTCTTCAGGCAAGCTCTGCTCGAAGGGTGAAAACGTAGCCCTGCCTCTGACTTCACGCGGCTAGAAACTCCCGATTCGGGAAGGGGGCTGAGGGAGGGAAACACACTGGAAAAAGAGGGCAGCGCTTTAAAAATAGAAATGCTGCTTAAATGCCATATACTTGCTTACAGCGTTAGTACATAAGGAAAACAGTAACAGGATCCAGTCCTATGGAGCCTCTTGCTAACTTGTTCCACCGCTGTAGCCAGTACAACAAGGCAGCGACTATCCCAACTGTTTTTCCATCAGTCTATTTCTATTGAAGAAAAAGAGCTCAAGCTCCTCCTTTCCCATCTGCTCCAACCGATATTAATATCAATCAGCTATTAATGAAATACGAAGACCTACAGCTATAACGGGCCTGACTCTTAGCGCCAGGAGAAGCTTGTTTCCGCACCTGAGGTTTATCAGGCATGGAAAGACTGATCCAGGGAACTGCAGGATGTATGGAAAGGTATGTACGTTGGAGGGTGAGGAGACGAGCAACAGACATGAGGATGCAATAGAAACCGGCGTCCTGTCTGACTGCCAGTTCCCGGCTGCCTCCGAAATGGAGAAGCATGCACACAGAAGTTGCAAGAAGGGCACAAAACAAAATCCCATGTGCTTTTACAGATTCCTAAGGATTTTGGGCCTTTCCAGGTGGACAAAGCTGCCCATCAGGAAAGCAACTTGGGAAAGGAGGAAGGAAGCGTTCCCAGAAATCAGAGACGTTCCCGCAGCCATCTGAAGTGTCCAAGCAGTAAATCTGGAAAGTTACTCCCCAGCCAACATCATCATCTGTCCGTTATTTCAGTTATGGTCATTAAAAAGCAAAACACAACACAACAAGCAGAGAGAGATGAGACAGAAGATATTTTAAGGGCAAAGTCTACCCTTGGAGAAAACATAATGCTACCCCAGTCCCAGACTCCAGAAGCGAGACCTTCTGCGTGGACTTCCGAGCAGTAACAGATAGCCGGATCCTTACACAGCTAAGATTGCTGCTAAGCTTTCCCCACCATGTTTTAGGCAAAGCATGGCTTTGCAGCATCAGGCATGCAGTTCTCCCACCACCTATTTTCCCCCGAGTTTCGCAATGGCTTTAGGCACTGCGGGACTGCCGGGCCGGCAGCTGAAGGGGCCTCTCGCGGAGGAGGCATGGCCCACCTCTCCGAAGGGTTTCTTGCTTCCATTTAGTCTCGCAAGGCAAGTACCTTTGTTTCTCCCGGGTGGGACGAGGGGGTATTTAGACTCAGCCAGCAATCTCTCTTCTTTCTCAGCTCCCATCTGTCCTCACACCCCGCTCCACTCCACAGCTGCTCCCAGCAGAGCGGCAAGCTGCAGCTCACAAGCTCGGAAGCCCGGATGCACCCGAGCTTCAGAGCTGCTTCATGTCTCTCCCACTCCTGCCTCCTCTATCTCCTCTCCTGCGACACCCTCTTCTCCTGGAGCAGCAGATGTAGAGGAGCGGTGGTAGGAGGCAGACACGTTGGAGGGGAGCCCTGCTGCAGCTCTCCTCCGACAGGCTGAGGAGCCGCACGACGTGTGGAAAGCGGCGAGGAGCAAAGCAGTATGCAAAAAGGAAAAAAAAAAACCCAGTGCAAAGCGACAGCAGTGGGTAGTGCTGTTCCTCTGGGAGGAACAGAACAGGGGGAGGTGAGAAGAACCAACTAGAGAGAATAGGAAAGGAACCAAAACGAAGAGGAGGAATAAAATGTAGAAGATGCAAAAAAGAGAAGCAGATGTTCTTGCAGCACTTATTCCCTCTGACATTCGTACCCAGCTCTTTCATCTTCCTCCAGAACTGGGAAACGAGCTGCTACGTGCTCCCTCCCCGTTCCCACCATCCTGACCCCACATCAAAACGAGCCAAGGCCAAGGGCCCCAACACCGCTCCCGGCGCTGCAGCGGGGAAGCCTGGGGATAATTAGGGGCAGGACACGGGAGCTCTGCTATGGGACACAGCTAGGATCCAACGTAACCCGGTGAAGCAGCCCCGCTGTCCAGCTTCCTCGCCAGCCCTGGATTCAAATCAGCCCCGTTCCCACCTCATCCTCTTATTTCCTCGTTTCATTAAATAATCCTCCTCCACCTACCCTGTGCCCAACCCCACTCTGCAGGTGCAGCAGAGGGATGCTGCGAGCCAGGGGAGATGCTGCCGCTGCCTGCGTCCAGCGCCTCGCTCCGCTGCAAGGCTGGCTCCATCCAAGGGGCCACCAGCCAGCTCGTCAAAGAGGAGAGCTTCAACAACAATCCCTTACTCGAATAAAATGATCAGCAGGCCACGAAGGCTTTGCTTAGAGGCAGCAGACCAATCTAGCCAAGTGACTAATGGGTGATGCCCATGCTGAGAAAAGAGAAGGGACCTGGAGGTCCACATGGACAAACCCCGGCTCACACCCTGTCCCTGATGTGGCAGGGGCAGGCTTGGAGCAAGGGAGCTGGCGACGTGCCTCACGCCGAAGCATCTCCTAGAATAGTTCACTCATAAGGAAAGAAGATGAGTTTTCTTTTTCTTCCAGCAGGCTTGGTTTCTTTCCTCTGGAATAGCTCCTGGCTATCAGTTGAGGAGATCCCCTCCAGAAAAAGGCACTGGAAACAGAAACCCTTTCTTCCAAACCCACAGGGTGGAGCTGCCTGTGCCCCAGCGCCGCTATGCTTCGTCCTCGTGGGTGCTGAGGTTACTTCTGCTGGCAGGAGGGCGAGCAGACGCGATGCTCCCGCCCTGCCACCCCGCAGCCCATCCCACGGCTGGCAAGGTCCCTCGCCTGCTAGCCCAGCTCTGCAGCAGCGGGGACCCAGCCCCACGCAGGGGGACAACAGGGGTTTGCCTCCAAAACACCGGATTGTGATTTTGTAATTTGTTCATGAATCCCACCGACTTGGGGGGAAAGGTGGTGGAGGTATTTTCTTCAAAGAGGCAGAGATGCAAGCGGGGTGGAAGGGGGCAGGCGGCACGAGGCAGCAGGGTAAGGGGTCAAACTCGGCAAACCCCAGAGATCTGCGAACCCCGAACCAGCCACAACAGCGACATCGGCTACAAAAATCCCGTTCTTGAGGCACAAACTAAACCCTCAGGCGGTTACACTGTAAAAACACCTTCTGTCTCCTCTTTTAAAGAGTCACACTCAAGACTCATCAAAGCCATTTAAAAAGCATCTGGCAAAAAGTTCCCAAACATTAAAAATGGCTCTCTTTATTTTGGCATGTCAAGATTCACAGCATGTAGCGGTCTGTACCAGCAAGAAAGGAGGGATGGGCCAACACATCCTGGTAAAATGAGAGAGGATACAAATCTTGGCTCCCCGTGCAAACTGAACCAGAACTGAACTATGTCTGAGTGAGGGAAAAAAATCTTACGGGATTTCCAGCTCGTTTCTGTAGGCTCGAGATCAGATTCTGAACTACTGTGTTTATCCAAAAGTGAACCAGACCTTTGAATATTTGGAGGACTATTCACTGCTGAGCCACGTTTTTCTTGGATGTCAAAAGCACGGGAAGTTCTCATATTTTTTAATAGAGAAGAGGGGTAAGGTGGGGGGGGGAGGAGTGCCTTTTTGTTGCTACAACATAAATAGTATATTGCATACAGCTGCTTGCGCGCTTCCCTGTGTGGTCAACAAAACAGGGAACATATTTTAAGCTTGTTTTCCAAAACACCGTATGACAAACTCGTACTCAGAGGCCCATGAAATAAAGCCCCTGACTGCGGACATCTCACCACGCACCATCGGACGCTCGCTGCCGTCGGGTGAATGAAGGAAGCAAAAAGTTGGGGCAGCCCAAAACAAGGGAAACTAATGCTGCAAATCACGTCTCTGCACTTCGAGCCTATGGCGCAACCGAATTTAGAACAGCTTCTAAAAGCCTTCATTTTAAAAGATTCTGGTAAAGCAAAAATAGGCGAGGTTCAGATGGAGGCGACAAAAATGATTAGAGGCCTCGGCAGATACGAGGCAAGATTGATAAGGGTGGGAGTGTTTAGTTTAGCGAGAGATGAGTAAGAGGGAAGATGATAAAAGTACACAAATTGTGACTCGGCCTGAGAAGGTACATCTGGCGCTATTTGCCATTTCTCATAACGCAAGAGAAAGGGGACATTGGATGAAGTCAGGAAGCAACAACCACGAAAAAAAAACCTAAAGCAGATAAAGGGATTTTTTTTTTTTCTTTCTTAATACACAACTCATAATTACTCTCTGGAACTTACTGTCACAAGATATCACCAGTGCCAAGAGCATGGGGAGGATGCAAAGAAAGGATTAGACACTTGCACAGATAGTGATGGAGCAGTTACAGCTACCTTTGGAAAGATAAAAATATAGATCGGGGTACAAATGTTTATGCTTCAGGGCACGAGCCAACCTCTAATTGCTGGAGGCTAGGAGGAAACTTTCCCCCTTGGACAGGTCTTCTAACTGTCCTTCACGGGCTTCTGCCCAAGGACTACAGCCAGGGCTGGAGAGACCCTGTGTCCGACGGGATGCAACTGCTCCCGTCCCTCTGCCTGCTCGGGTACCTCCATCCCACAGCGCTGACCCCAAACCCCGTTCCCCAGCCCATCCCGAGCCCCCTCGACCCTCAGGGACCCACCGGGCACAGGGTGGTTGGGCATGTCCCCCAGCCCAGCCCCTGCCCATCACCTGGCCCCAAGCCGCTCGTTTCCTCTTTCTTCTTCCCATTGCATTGAAGTTTCAGGTCCTTATTTTGCCAGCCCTTCCTCTCTCTGGTATTTCGACTGCCATTTCTTCCTCCCTTAAAACTAAACCTGCAGCTTCAGTCCCTGCCACCCATTTGAGGTCCCCACCGAGCGCAGACCCCCCCAGCCCCGCGGAGCCGGCGGGCGAAGCATCCACCTCCTCCTCCCCGGACCAAGCAGCGATGCGCATACTTGAACGCAACTTCAAGATATCAGGCAAATTTTCCTTGTTTCGATCTGAAGCGGTTCCGTAGAGGGAACCTACATCCCCGAGGAGGAGGAGGAGGACCCTCCCGCCGATCCAGCACCTGCGGGGCAGCAGCAGTCAGGCACCATTACGGACCACAGAGCTCATCAACGCGCTGGAACTGACATGCGATTCGGGGAGACAAAGAGAGATTTTGAAAGCAAGTCAGTCTATTAAATTTATACCTACCTGCACAATGTGAAACAAACCACATCTCGGTTTCCTTTCATGTGCATGACAGTCTTAACTTGTTTCTTTTAATCCTGTAAAAGCAGCTAAAGCATGTAACATGCTTCCCAGAGATGAGGCAAACCTGTATTTTACTTCCTGACAGTGATTTAGTTTATAGGGGTTTTTTTTTTTCAGGGAAGATAATGAGCATTGTCCTAAGCTAGTATTACAAAGGGAACGCTACACGCTACACGCTAGACACCTGGCATTTCAGAAAGAATCTCACGAAGTGACACCCTCTATAACGGACCAAATACAGCTGCAACCCCTCGCGCTGCACAGACACCGGTACCGGCGGCGAAGAGACGCCAGCAGCGCTCCCCAAGGTTTTCTTCAGAACTCAGCACCCTTCCACAAATTCCAAGTGCCTCTCGTTTGGTCAATCGTACCCCAAGTAGGACTGGGGAGAGGACCGGGGATGCGCCGAGGCAGAAACGACCACGTTATAAATCCAGCAAATCCAAAGGGGTGAAGCAGTAATCCATGGAAACATCCCACACAAGAGGGGGGTTTAAGTGCCTTTAATTCCCAGCTGCAAAGCCAAGAAGCTGCCAGAAGGCGGAGACCACCGAACACAAGGGGTTAATGGCCTTGCTAAAGAAAATGATACACATAATTTCCTTTTATCATAAAACAATACGTTTATTATTTTCTGTATATCTGTTAAAGGGCACGGCCTTCTGGGTGGAAAACAAAACACAGCTCAGTCACATGTTTATTTGCTTCAGCTACTCCCTTTCCCTTCTGATAAATAATCAAACATGCCATCCAGAAAAAACAAAACCAGTGAGCTGGGAAATTTGATGGTCATCAAATAGACTAAGATACCAAGAAAAGCAGCCCACTGTTCCCACAGTGAGTTTTCTGCCCCACACCTACACTAACATCTGAGTAAATAACTTCAGTCACTCTTTCCATTTTCCCCATGCAATTACTCCTACTGTTAAACAAATTGTCCTTAAGGCAGTTGCAAACACCATTTTTTTTTTTTCCCTGCAAAGCAGAACAACTTCTGAACATTAAAAAGCCAGACTAGCAATATATTTTAAAAATATGTTTGTTGTACTTGCGGTTTGGCTGAACACACAGCTTGATTTCTCTCTCGCTCGCTCTCTTTTCTAGGAAGATGGGGGTTTGCAGTTTAAAATTTTAAAGTGTATTTGGATCTCGGAGAGGCAGGAAAAGCCTCGAGGAGGATGGGTTTTCTCCATAGGGCAGGCAGCATATTTTCCATTTTCTCTTATGCTTCACACTATGTGAGCACCACGAATGCTTACCCAAAAAAAAAAAAGTTACCTGCTATTTCAGTGGACTTTTGCGGGGGGAGAAACAACCGAGAAACATCAAGTAGTTTTTTTAAGTCACTTGAACAGACAGGAAAAAATCCAGCATACGTGTTGCAACACGGATTACCCAGAGGATCTACGCTATCTTCCAACAACCCCTGAAGACCATTCACACAACAATCATTAATACTGAAAAACTGCAGAGAAAATCCCTCACGTGAGAAGTTAACAACCATTACCCGGCGTGAGCACGCTTTCCCTTTCCTTTTGTAGTACCACAGGTCTAAACAATAGTAATATGAATGAGATAATAGCCATGCTTGTCTCAGCAGCCTGATTTTTATTAGCATGAAATTGGTACAAATATTAGCGAGGCTGGTTCGCAAGCGGTGCCAGAGCCACGATGCAAACAATTTGCGGAAAACAAAAAGTGACTCGGCAGGCTTGCACCTCTCCCTTTTGCTGCCCCAACAGCAGCCACGTTTCCTTTTCTTTTGGGGGGGGGGTGTTTTTCGGGGTTTTTTTGCCACTTGTGCAAGTGCGAGGAGAAGCCGCAGCACCCAGCGAGCGGCGGGGACGGTGACCCGCGGCTGCACCCGCTCCAGAGGGACGTCGCAAGGCGACGGGCGCCCCGAAAGAGGACTTGGTCCTCGCCGCGGCCGTGCCAAAAAACCCACCCTCGTCGTCAACACCGCAGCAAACAACCTGAACCGGCTTCTCTTGCTTTAAACCTCAGCGATTCCCCTCTCCTGCGCTGCCCAGCTGCCCGCGCAAGGCAGCCAGTTAAAAGTTCAGCCCTGCCTGCACGCTCCTTTTCTCTCGGCGCTCGCAGAGAAAACGAAGAGTTTAACAGAGTAAGCTCTTACTGTCTGCCTTTAGATTTCCGTCTTCGCGCTGGAGATGTGTTTCTGGCTGTTTCTGTGAAGCGGGGGCTGAAGAATGGTAAAAAGATGTTTGAATAAACAGGAAGTGCTGTGCAGCCGGAGCGCAGGCTGGAGGGAGACGGCGCTGGAGCACTGCCCTTCGCCGGCAGCCACCGGGTCTCTGCCTCCACAGTAGCAACCTCTGCTTTTACTAAATGACAAAGAAACCGCAAAGCATTCCTTCCCTAATTCTCTCCTTGCGAAGCGGCGAGATCGGCCGGAGCTCGCAGGTAACCTCAAAGTTGGGTTTAGCACTAGACCAGGCGCAAAAATCTAGCAATTCTGCGTTATTAGGTTCCCCATCTGTAAGCAGAAACATGCAGAACTAATTACGTCCTCAACCAGACCAAACGGCGGCAAAAAGCACACCTCGCCTCTGCATCTAGGCAAATGCCTATTTGCACGTAAGTTCAGCCAAGCTTGACTTGCCTACCCTCTACGGCGCTGGTAACTTGCTCTTAAAACCGGCTTGCGAGGCTGGCCGGGCTTCAGAGCTATTTTCTCTAACTGCCTGAACTGAAATACAACCAACCACCCAAAAAACACAACTTGTCTCGGGCACAGGACTTGCATCCAGCATCTCCGAAAGCCTGCCCTTAGCTCTCAGGCAGATGCTTTCCCTTCGTCGTCCTCTCCTTCCCCTCCCCTAAACCAAACTACCTAGTTAACCGGCGATGACTAACTACCCGTCTCCCCACCCAATTATCAAAGCCCTGTCTTCTGTCGTATTGGTGACATGAGACAGATATTGTCAAGAAAAAGTAAACTGGGGCTGGCACTCGGAGGCAGCTGGCGAAGAGATGAGCAGTCGAACAGCCATATTCAATAAAAAAGAGGAACAGGATTCCTTTAGAAAATGTATTGCTGTTGTGGCAACGTGCTGCTGCCGCTGAAGGGACTGATTTGTTATTTAGCGTGTAGTCTTGGACTGTCTGTCATTCTGGGTGCTAATGCTCTGCTAAAATAACTCATTGGGAGCTGTCAGGGGGATGTTTACATAGGCCCCCAATCTTCTCTTCATACAAGGAAATTTTTTACTGGAATTCATCTTCTTTTGATCTCACATTCAAAGCAACAGCAGCTTGATAGACATGCAAGTCTGAAAGCAAATCCAGACGCTGAAGATAAACCGCCAGAGTATGACAGGCAGGAGCATCTAAAGCTTATAAAAATGAAGAGAACAGCATGTCGTCTGAGTATTACAATAGCAGAAATCAAGAGACATATTAGGTGGAACTGATCAGCCACAAAAACAGTTCAAAAGGCAGATCATAGAAACAGAAGACTAAGCTAGAAAGAAAAAAAAAAAACTGGGAAAGATCTGCTTTACAGAGGCATCACCTCCTTTCTGAGTACCACGGCGTTTCCGCTCCAGCATGTAAACTTGAGGGGGAAAAAAAAGAGGAGCCGTCTTCTACTAACTCAGCAGTTCTTACCTTCAACTCACCAATTAATTTGCCGAGCGTACGTTTCAATTACATGGTATTCAAAGCGAAATAAAAATAGGACACCGTGCCACTTGCGTCTAGCCCAGCCCTCCGCAACACCGCAGGGACGGGGAATCTGTGCCTCTTCGTTAGGAGAGCGGGGAATCGCATCCCCCCCGCCCCGGCGCAAGAGGGGCCCCGGCCTCAGCCCCTGCCACCATTTTAGCTCGTGCGTCTTTCAAAGGGCTGAGTCTTGGGATGCTCTTGAGCTCTGCCTCTCCCACCGGCGCAGAAACACCAGTTGGGGAGATAATTTTATTTAAATTGAATTACGTGTGCCACGGAGCCCGCAGATACCTACCAAAGATGGCACTTGCCGGGAAACAATTGCTGCAACTTTCTCTAGAAACCCATACATTTTTAATTTTTCTTCCCCAAATAAGCTTCTTATTCTAATTGAAGTCAGCAAATATAATGAAAAAGTAATTCTCAAACAATTTTGTACTTAGAGCTGTTTGTTAACAAACACCGAACGAGCAGCAGTGTTGGGTTAAAGGGCAGCAGGATTCCACATTATAATTTAGCCTGCGGTTATTTCTGATTAAGAACACCCTCCGGGACAGCAAAGCGAGATCTTCTTTTGCAGCAGGCACAGCTTTTAAAATTAGCCTCTTCTGCATAATAAAACCAACAGGAAAACTGTGGCTTCAAAACCGTATTAACCAATTTGAAGTGGCGCAATCAGTTGATGTCTCGCTCGCTGCAAAACACCGCTCCCTGCCTCCGTCAAGTTACAAATGTAAAAATGCCTCCTGGATTCTGAAACTGTTGTAAGAAAGTCACCTTCTGTCATGCTTATGTAGCTATCTAATGTGCTAAAGGCTGATTATTTATCTTTAAACTGTACTAGTTTAATCTTTTAAGGTCACCACTAATCTGCTCCAACCTTTTAAAAAATAGCAGCTTTCAAGACTTACTGCTGGAATCACTAAACTCAACGCTGAATGTCATTGTAACGGATACATTAGCCAGAATGAGTGCAGTTTTACAATGTAAACACCAAAAATAAATCCCCACCTAAACGACAAGAAAAATATGATCTCCATGCCAGGAGAGACGTCAGTAAATAAGACCAACACCGTATTCTTTCACACCAATTACCGTTCCAAATCATGTTGCCATTCCTCTCTCCTTCCCCTCCCTTCCCAGCGCCAAACAGGCAAAACTTGAGCGTAATTTAAAGCATCATTAGGTGCTTTTTCTTTGCCGCTTTCCCTTTCGCAGCAGCAACTTCGCACGCCCGCTGCAAAGCCCCACGACCGCACGTGGAAGTCGCTCGAAGTCCAAAAACCCCCTCGCAGGTTATTTGCGCGCGGGCGCTGCACAGTGGCCCTTCTACAGCCGTCTTTTTTCTTTTCCCCTAGACTTCTTCTGGACTTGAATGTCACAGTAGACCTTGAATGTGAAATGGCTTCAAGCTAATTGCTTTAATTGCTTGAAGATGTGCAGGCAGGTGAAACCCGATCCCCTTGGCCATTGTAGAGACCAGGAACAACACAGGAATGTTTACACAGTGGTTTGAGTTTAATAGACAGTAGAGCTGAGTTTCAGACAGCTAGCAAAAACACAGCTAATAGGTGACCTCTTAATGTAGTCCTCCTCTTTAAAAACAAAATACAATTTCATTTTATACAAGGCAATGTCCCTAAATGCCAAGGTTATCTGCTTGACTTTTTGAGTGAGCGTGCACTGCGTTGCACCTGACATTTATACCAGAAACTCTATCCTGAATGCATTTCCCTCTACCTTAAAACAAAAAGCACTTTATGTGTCAGTCACCTTACAAACAGATTAGAGCTGGATGGGGTTTCCTAGTAAAGTGCAGTCATTTTAATTTAAAATTGAGTGTTTTTCACCGCTGTCGTACTCCTTTTGCCCCGAACGCACATGGCAGGGGATGTAACCCGAAACACTGCATCCCTGCATCCCCTCACCTGGGCACTCCCACCCTCCCGGGGGGACCCGCACGAGCCCTCCGTGGGGTCTTCTGGAAAGGCAAAGCACGACTTTTAGCGACTTTCACAGCTTTTCCAGAGCTTCCGGTACATTTGCTATGCACCGTGAAGATACGGACAGGCTGCCATGTGCTTTTCCAAAGGCGCAGCTTGGTTTCACGCACGGCACAAATTGGGCAGCTCTTCCTCAGGTAAAACTCCTCCTGCAGCATTTGGGGTCACTGAGAATCAGGCTTGCTTTCCAAGAATCGTGAGGTAAGTAAAACACACCTGAAACCAGCCAAAGACCGGCCAGCAGGTATAGCACAAGCATAGAAAACAAAGGAGAAAGAGTGATTTTGGCAGCAGCGGTAGCATGAAGGTATTTACTGTAAGTCTAGTCCAAAAAACAAACACTGAAAAAAGGTAATGCCTAATACTCACTTTCCCAGCACAGGCGCTTCGAATTCGGTTGCCAGTCTTAAAACCGGTTAAAATCGTTTGCGTTGGGTGAATATTGGCAGGGAAATGACACGTATTACCTCCCAGACAAACAGGAATAAATGAACTAGCATTCATGTAGGAAGGAAAGAGGGAAGGCAATCTGAGGAACAAGACTGGAAAAAGCACAAACGCACAGAGGCAGAGGAGGGGGAGGCCAAAGCAGCGCCGATTTAGTACCAACCAGAAAGGAAAACAACCCCCAACCCCACGGCCCTGCAAGTAAAGGGCATCTCCAGCTTCACCTTTGCAATCCTGCTCAGAAAGTTTCAAATTCTCTAGTACCTTATGCTGAAACTACCACCCCCCCGGGCAGAAGTGAAGAAGAGGAGGAGGAGGAAGGCTGCTCCAGCCACTTCTGGATGCAACCACGGTTCGCAGGAAGACAATAGACGCTGGTTGCTCCGCTCTACCTTGCCTGTTATTCCCAATCCTCAGAAGCAAATGAGTAACTGATCTTAAATAATACAGAACAAAGGGAACAATAGGAGCTAGAAAGCAAGCTGGGATACTTGGGAACATGCCTCTTTCTGCTGAGAGACAATCTCACCGGCACACCCGCACGCACCGCGTTGTCATCCCGTGTCCCCGCATGTGACCTCCAAAAAGCTCAAATTCCAGCAGCCGCGGGGTTTTAATAGATTTTTTTGGTGCCCCCTAAAATGGGGGGGGGGGGGGGGGGAAGAAAAAAGTTCAGAACAGGAAAAAAAAAAACCAGTGTCAATTTAAAGATTTAGTATAAACTAGTTCAAGCCTGTGGGAGGAACGCTAAGTGGAAAAAGTAAACAGGGTCCCCCCAAGTAGTTCCCCTGGAAGCCGAGCAGGCAGCCAGTGCCTGGTACCGCCGCTGCCCCGCGCCTGGGGAGGTCAGCCCAGCTATGCTAAACTGACAGGTTCAGTTTACAGCAGGCCAGCACTTTGTTTGGATATACTGGCCTTGCTCACCGCCAGCTTAACAACAGATGGCTCGAAAACTTTCATTATGTTGCAGAGGGCTGAACTGCAAACAATCGGGGAAAACTGTGAGAAGTTTAACTCTCTGCAAGCCGAGCGGGGAAGCGGTCTCCTCGCCCGCCGCCTGCCCGCTCCCACCCTGGGCGCGTGCGCCTTTAAATTAATTAAAGCGGGATGGGATGATTAATCATACCTGCGCACGGGCCTGGGGATGCTTGGAAAAAGGAGGCTGCGATTCGACAAGGTCATTTCAATAAAAGTAGCATTCCAGAAGAAAACGGACTTTGATGGATTGCAAAGCTGATTTCAAACCTTCCCCAAGCCGGGGGCTTCGGGAAAGTTATAGAAAGTTTCCGCAATAATCCCCCGATTGGGGTTTACCAAGAGCTTTCTGACGAGCGGTTTTCCATCTCCAGAAACAGAGCCTCCGCCGCCCCTTGAATTCCCACGTCCCACTTTCACACTTGACGGCAAGAGAAGGCCACCAAATAATCTAGCAGGCAGATCCGAGTATGATTTATCCAAATCTGTGTATAATTTAAATATTCATTAAATTGATTCGATTCACGTGCACCCAGATATCTTTTAACGCTCTAAGGCAGGTTATAAACGCACCTTCCGAGGTTTAATTCAATTGACAATCTTATATACATCTCATCACTGGAAACGCATTATTTTATGCTAGTCAAGAAATGAACAAATCTGTTTTCCACAAATGTATTTTAAAAGCGACTCTTTCCTGTTATTGAAAGAAAATTGTGTTTATTACTCCTTTAGCATAGTGTAAACTCATAAACGTCAACAGAGAGTACAAGGAAAACTGTCAACTAAATATTGTTTCCTTCATGAGCTGCTCTTCCAAGTCAATTACGCCTTTCAACTTCTGGGGCATTGTATGATAAACTGGCAGTAAAAATCATTCACATTAATATACCATGGTGCCTTGCCTGCAAAAGGTAATTAAAGAAGTAAATGACTCATAAGAATAGACATATTAGCTGCAAAATGAAAGGCAACTGAGCTGCCACATGAAAATATGTACCATTAAGATACTGCATTTTCATATTCCTGTAATCAGCTTCAGTAGACTAATGCTTATTTAATCCAGTTCTCTGCTAAGTCCATCAACAACTGTTTTTTGCTGTTTTCTCCTTGACTGAACATTATGTGTGCAGGTTTGGAATAAATACTGCAATAAGATTTTTGCATAGTCAATTGAAGAACAGGTTTTTTATCTTTTAAAAACTATTTTTCTTTCCCACCAAGAGGAATACAGCACAGAAGAATACCCAGAAAACCCCCATTGTCTGGGGTTCTTTCAGCACCAATACGCTTTGAGCGAAATACATACCCTGTTCTAGCATTCCCCATTTTGATTCGTGAAACTATTAGCAGGAAAAGCAAGCCTAATTACTCCATCTTCCAACTTTCCTAGTCTTCACGTAGGAAACGCTTTGCCTTGTTAATGTGGGTTTTCGTTAGGGTTAGAAAAATGAGACTGATTTTCTCTTTCTCAAGTCTCCGAGGCAAGGTGTGGCAAGGAGAGGAGCAGGCACCGCGGGGTTTGTGGAGGAGATGGAGACGCAGGCTGGGGAGCCTGAGGGGCATCGCCCTCGAACGACGCACGTCCCAACGACCTGCCCTCCCCAGCCCTGACTTTTGGAGAGCTTCAGGTGACAAAAGACCCAAACTCCGAACCCACACAGACACCGTCCCGGCATCCCGCCCTGGCAGCGGGACACCCGAGCTCAGCGCCAATGGGCTCCTGATTTTTGGGGACGGCCTTCGCTAGGAGCTCACCCCGCCTTCGGGCGATGCGTGGTGCACATCTCGGACCACCCCTGCTCTGCGGCCATCATATAAATACAAGCCTTTTGGCAAAGAGTGTTGGGTTTAACTTCCCGAGCTGCGCCCTTCTCTTCCCACGGGGATGGCAGGGAGATGGTAAAATTCAGAGGACGAAGCACACTTGTCTCCATCCTCCAAAATCACACCCTGCTAAATACTCAAAACATTTATAACTCATCCTGTTTGCCAGCAGTAATTAAAATATTCTTTTCATCACAATAATAGCTCTATAAGGCCAAGATCCAAACTGCTTTTGACTGCACAGCTACCACAATTATTTCATTTTCTGAAGTATGGATGCTGGATGCTCCAACATCTCAGCTACCGCTATGGTGCGACTGTTGACAAATGCCGACTTTTCTAAACGGCAGATACTGTGTACGTACCATCCATCCTTTATTTATTGTGCCCGACGGAGGTTTAGCCTTGCAAAAAGAGATCTTTCAATAAAAACCTTAACACAATGCTTCGCAACCTGCATTATATGTTGCTTATTTATCACTATCAGTACGAAATAGTATAAGGCTTAAAACGTAGAATCAATCATTATTTAAACTGTATTATTGCTTCTCCATTTGAGCAGACGTCACTTTGTACCCACAATTAATGAGCTCTAGTCCTTTTTCTAATTAAGGAACAAAGGTTCTTGTGTGCAGAGTATAGAGTGACACTGTCTAGAGAACACACATTTAAATAGAAGAGAATCCTTCTAATTACCTTAAAATAGGATTTTTAATATCCAGGAACCTAATAGGATCAAGAAAGCAGAATATTTCCAACAGCATTTACAAATAAGTCATTACAAAACACTGTTAAAAGGTAATAATGCATCCCTGAAAACAGTGGGACCTTGAGGAGGCTAGTGCCTAACGCTCCGTATTTATGTAATTAACCTTTGTGCATTGATACAAGGAAAATGCAACACAGAAATTATTTCATGTATGTGTATACGTAGAGACAAATCCGAAAAAAAATGAGGAGTCAGCTACTAGAGCACAGAATACTTTAGGCTTGCACAGATTAGGATCCGAACACCTAATTAAGAAAGTCAGAAAGGTAACCTCGCTTTATCCAGTAATTAGGGCTGTTAGAAACAGGATACTGTCTCTTAAAAGTGTTACAAATATACCGCACTGCTAAATAACCTGCACTGCTGGGAAAGTATACTTGCTATCAAGGGCAAAGCTGCTATACACTGAGGTAACAGTAAATGACAGACTGTTGTTCAAGTCCATTAGCTGCTATGTGATAGGAGCACATTCACTAGCACACGACCTGTGAAAAATCTTAGATCTCTTTAAATCTTTGAATTGGATTGCTGCATTAATTCTTAAGAACTGCAATCCTTCAACCAAGTCAAATTACCCTCATTAACAGGGGAAAAACTGCCTCTGCAATAAGTTAAAAAAAAAAAGATATTTATTACCTATAATCACTTTCACGTACTTCACCTGGAAGCGTGGCAAACTGGGACAACAACTTCAGAGGCTGGCACCAGCTCAGCTGCCGGTGGGGACGGGACGGGACGGGACGGAGGGGACGTGCGCGCAGCCGCCTGCGCACGCTCCTGCGCTGACGTTCAGCGTGCATCAACGTGCTTCTTGGGGGGAAAACCTCAATGAATGTTCTAAGAAAAGAAAAATCACTAAGAATAAGCACAGGCACTGAAGCGATCCGTGTGTGTGCCACTGAAATAACCGCAAAAGAGGAGGGGAAATTCTTCAGTTATTCAAGGCTTGATTAGAACACTACTTCATAATTAGGCATGTTACAAGTATTGTCATCAACCAGAGAATTCATGTACTAACTAAAAGGTCTCAGAAGCTGGCTCAAGCCTTCTATTCATTAACAACATCTGCTATTAATGTTTAACCCTCATAAACATGCACAAAACGTTCAGCGTTCAACAAAGATTTAAAATAAATATTTTGTTGTTCCATTTTATCTGTGCGG
The DNA here is from genome assembly GCF_030936135.1 of Gavia stellata. NCBI lineage: Eukaryota > Metazoa > Chordata > Aves > Gaviiformes > Gaviidae > Gavia > Gavia stellata. The sequence goes on from NC_082605.1 coordinate 20,333,480, forward strand.
TGATCTGCGCAGTTCTGCAAATATCAAGAATGGCTAAAATGGCCGTAGAGATAATGGACAAATATTGGGTCTTTGTTGGAAAGAAGATATTTCTTTCTCCAGTCGCTGCTTCTCTGCACTTCAGATGTTACAGCTTCAGAGCCAGGCCAGTGCAGCACAATAAACAGCAACGCAGACATACACATATACATACAGCTATATGACGGTATGAATCATTTATTTTGAAGGTGAGACTCCCAGGAATAACTTTCAGGCCGGGTGTTTCAAAGGACCCTCTGTTTAAATTTTTTCTAATTTAAAAATGAGCGTTCCCGGGGACAAAGGATTCACTGCGAAACGGGGAGCTGAGTAAGACCAGGATCCAGAAATGAGAAACAGAGCGTTTCATCTTCATTTTACTGCTCCCAGTCCAGATGAGAGCCCTGATCTCACGGCCAGATCCTAATGGGCAGATCTTTGGAAGAGTCTTTGGAAAGACTCATTTCCACCACTGTGGTTTTAATGTAAGCGTAGCAATCTGCTTGTGCAGGCTCATTTACAGCGCGGAGACAGAGCTAAGTGGTGAGCTAATGCGACCCTCTAATGACTCCTGGAAACGCATCAGGACATCCTCCGTCGCCGTCCCCCTTCCCGCGGATGGGTGTCGGCAGCACACGTCCCTGCCTGTCCCCACCTCGTCCCTGCCCGTCCCCACCTCGGCTCACACGGGCAGCCCTGGGCGCTGGAGGACGGGGCGGGCAGGTCCCGCAGCTCCCTGCCCGCACACACGCACGCACCCACCCTGCCACCGTCTCTGACCCCCAAGTCTCCGCAGAGTCCGTGGGACCAGCGTCAGGCGCACGAAGATCCAGCCTGCGCTCATCTGACCGTAATCTTTTTCATTTGCAGCAACGCCAAAATACCAACCAAGCCACAAAAGTAATGAAAAATACAGCTCTTTTTGTCTTCAAACATGACATTCATGGCGGATTCACTGTCTGCATGTTGCAGCATGCTCTATTCTTAGCACCGTGCCTTTTAAAGTTAGGCCCATTATTTTCTACGGTGTATCAAGATCAGTATGTATAACATATGCCATATTGTTGACACTTCCCTGGATGTACTGCATGCCATATGCCTAAAGCACTAAAAGGGGTGATGAACAGAGTGGCAATACTGAAAGGAGAACAAGATACACCGAGCATGTTGAATGAATTCAGTTATATAATTCAGCCAATAAGGGTTTCCATACATTTAACAAATCTCCTTAGGTTCTCCCCCCCCCCTTTTTCTTTTTGCCTCCCTTGTATAAAAATGTATTTAACAACTTTCCACTGTGAAAAGTTAACACGCTGGACACGTATTCAAAGCAAACATTTAATCACAGTGGGCCCACCAGGTCTAAAAAGTATACATATAAAGATAGATCATATATAATCACACCAATAAAACAAACAAAAAAGGACGATTCATACATTTTAGCAATAAACTAAAAAAATAAAACATACAGTTCTGCTCCTGCTTCTACTTGTCCTTTATTTTACCTTTCATAAATCTATACCCCAAGACCAATTCCTAGAACTAGGGAAGATGTCATCTTGCCCATCTTTAAAGGTTTATTTACTAGTTTCCGTACTAAGAATTATTATTTGAAGAACCCAGAAACTAATGCTCTCTTACACTACAGTATTTTTGTCCAAATCTTCTGGAACGGATTATAAAATTGAAACGTAAGAAGGAACACGGCTGAGCTATATTTATAACAAGAACGCTGCTCTTCAGCATCCGATACATACACATGTGTATCCTCATTTCTATGCCATCCCTCTGCACACTCTAATGGGTACACTAGCTGCATACTCGTCATTAAAAGAAAAAAAAAGAGGGGGGAAAAAAAAAGGAACTGACTCATCACTGAGAACAGTTTTGACAGTACTTGCAAGCAGAGCCCTGGCAGAAAGGTTCGAGCTATTCGGTTCACCACTTGCAACCAGCGACAGATGACATACCTTGGATTGAACGAATAGCCGGGAAAAACAAAAACACGCCAGCTCTCGGCACGGGTACAGGCTGGTCGCACAGATAAACCCAGGTCTCTTCTCCAAGTTTAGTCCTTGGAGCTACCTGCTACCAGGAGGAAGGAAAAGATCGGGGATGTCTGGAAAGCGGGTATCGCCACAGAGAACTCCCACCAAGTTTCCACTGCCGAGGCACTGAAGGGGTCCCTGGGAAAAGGGAAGAGCATCACAGAAACGCCCGGTGTGCGCACAGGGCACTTCCAGGGGGAGCATCCCGCCTGGCACCGAGCGCAGGGGGACGCGGTGGGAAGCAGGCTGCTCTCCTGGCGTGCGGGGAGCATGGCCGCTCCTCACCGGGACGGCTGCTGATGCTCTGGAGCTAACGATGCCAGGCCAGGCTGAGCCTTCCCCGTCCTCTGTCGCTAGTGCCACCATGCACCCACAGGCAGTGGATCAAAGGGGCTACGAGAAGATAAGGAGAATCCATTTTAATTTCAAAACATGAAAATTCTGGCACAGGAGATCACTAAAGAAGATCAGTTCTGTTACCTGTCAGCGGTGTGTTGAAGGGGAATGTTGCATTTTAAATGTATGCGCACATACGTATTTATTTGAGTAAGCGACATCATTAGCAGCATAAAACAACATAAGAGGAACACGGGACTTCTGTTAAAGTGGAAGGCAGAATCCTCTTTGTGAAAAACATCAAAGAAGAAAAACACATGCTGATGTTTAAAAACAGTCTCTGTCTAATACAGAACAACGAGACTTAAAAAAAACCAACACCCCCCCCCCCCTTGCTTCATGATATTTTCCCTAGAAACAAACCTAGCATTTACTGCTGACCAGAAATGAGCTGTCACTGCCAGTTTAAGGCATTGGTTGTGTAATCCACAGATAAAAATTTATATACACAAATTTCACATTGTCAAAATTAGGACAAGTGGAAAGCTTCGTGAGTGGCAACACTTGTACTTCAGCGGTCCTAGGCCAGAAGGTAAAGGGGGGCATACCTCCCGAAAAACTAGAAAGGGAAAGGGTTTGGAGGGTGTGCAGCGCCTGCTCTGAGCCTTCTTTGGGGGAAAACAAAACAGAACAAGAAGCAAAGCAAAACAAAAAAGCTTCGTCTTGCAAAAGCCACAACTGTACAGCTACTTGCACAGGGAACTGTTGCACAGGCATCACCTCCTGTCAGCATCCCCGGGTCTGTGCTTTCAGTACGTTACGCTCAGCCACGCGAGCTCAAGTAACGGAGCAACAAAGCCTTTTACCTTCTGGTCTCTAACTCGGGGCTGGTCCAAGCAGAGTATAGCCAAACTTTCTACTAGCTGCTGGCGACGTTACTTCGATGGATTTCATCCAGTTCCTTGTGGACTACTGTCCATATTAGGAAAAAATCCCCACTTGACATTGGCACTGGGATCCAGCCCTATCCGCAGACACCGGCAGCGTTACAGATTTTTCCTAGGAAGCCAGGTTGAGACACAAGGACTGCAGCCATGCCAATGTATCCACGATCCTTCATAATTAGTTTCATATAAGGCAAGAAACAATCCTACCAGGGCTAATTAAAACATCTCTTGTGCTTGCGCTGTAAAAAAACCCACACACCACCACACAGGCAACAAAAACAAAAGTAAAAAAATCCCCTAACCCACCCTGCGGCCAACTTTTGTTTCCTTTTTCGTGCGGCGCTGGTGACGTTCGCAGGAGAGCTCAGAAGGCTAAAAGGGCATCGCTAACGTGGCAGCTATTTAATTCCACCCGGCAGATCCCCGAGACCTGTAAGGAGCGTCTGCTTCCCACCCATCAGGCCATTAATCACCGAGACTCCTAAAAGGTTCAATTCATGTGCCCACTCAGAAAACTCATGAGATGCCTGATAGTCATATGTCATTTGAGAAGGGAACAGAACTGTATTCTTCTCTGAACTGATGTAGCTCCTATTATCAAGAGACCCTCTCCCTTGGGAGCAACCACAAGAGAGAAATGAAGGAGAGCTGACTCAAAGCTCTGCCTCGCAAAGACGCATAATTGATGCAGAAAGGGAAGAGAGTTATAAGGAGTCTGCCACTACCCTTATTTTGCCAATCATCTGGGGAATTGGTGAAAAATATCATCAATTTTTACTAGACACACCCTAGACAGACGGGCTGCCCTCCAGCAAAGACTGCCCTCCTCCTTGGATAAGAGCTTGGCAAAAGCAAAGGAGGTTTTCCGCCGTCTTAAAACCAGACCATTTCTACTGCTGATTAACTTCACTCTTCTTGGGACCCTCTGAGCAGCTGGAGGTGATGCCTAGGTGCCATGCTCACAAATCCTCTGCTTCCCTTGACATCCACCGCTTCAAAACCTCCATCCGTATCTACTGATGCTCTTAGAAGCCCGGGAGCTACCCACCCGGGAGACAACTCCAGCTCCTTACCATGGCACAGCACCCAAGAGTCCAAGCACAAATGCGCAGGGGTCCCGGGTGCCTGGGGACCCGGGCTCCACCTCGCCCAGGGCACGGCAGCGGTGAACCGGGGGTGAGCTGACCCCCCCGCACACCGCCGGCCCGCACCGGGCTGAAACGTGACACGTACATATATCGTCTGACAGTGCCATTTCCTGGAAATGACAGCTGAAAAGAAAAGAGTACGAAAAAGGGAAATACATACTTTCGCAGCTTAAAAAAAAAAACATGGTCGCATTGCTCTGCGTTTGGTGGAAAATTAAGAAAGAACAAGCCATCGTTTATCCTGCCCTCTTGCTTCTTCATGCTGCTTTTCTTCATTTAATTACTGCTCTATCAGGTAAACTAATAGATAAAACAGACAAAAATAGAAAAACCTAAAAGCACCTCGGCAATTGCTTCACATGCTCATTAGTTTTCCTGGAAATAGTCCCTGCCTCAATAGAAATGTTACCCACATTCTTTCCCCCCCACCCCTGCAAAATTCAGCAACAACTTTTTTTTTTTTCTCAAACTAGACAGTGAAACTAAGTTTCAGGCAGCCTGGCATCTTCACTGCCACTCGATACTTTATCTTTCTCACTGGCACCTTTTGATCTCTGAGGCTTTGGAAACACTAAGCCGAACTGATCTCCTGCTGTAATTCATAATTACCAATTCACAGCATTTTTCAACACTCTGTAGATGCCAGCCTGCTGTTTAGGAGTTAGCATACAATCAAAAAACGCTGAAATTTGTTAGCCAATTGGGATTTTTTTCAAAATTTTCCCCATTCCTCCCGAGTGCTACAAAAACCGTACTGAACTGCTGCTGTTACTAGAGAGCCAAGTTGGACGCTTGCTGCTGCACAGAGCAAAAAGGAGGCAGAGGGGCTGCTTTCAAAGGGTTTACAACGTTGAAAAGGGGTTTATGATACGTAAACAGCCCTTTTCAGGTTCAGAAATCCTCTTTTCCCATTCAGCATCACCATTATCCCTCTTGGTCTCATCCGCCTGCAGCTGCTCCCCAGCTGGCAGACAGAAAACGGGGCTCTCCGGGCGACAGCCGCGCTCAGCCCTCACCTCCCGGCGCGAACTCGTCACCACGATGATCTCGCTCCAGCGCAGGAGAAACACGAAGGGCCACCGCGGGCCACAGCTCGGTCCCAGCCCAAACCGCAGCCCACGGAGGGGGCAAAGCTGCCTGTGCGGAGGCTGACGGGGCTGTCCCGGCGGCCACCTTTGGACCCAGAACACAATCTCAGCCATTGTTCTACCGTCATGAAAAATTAGGCTGGTTACAATTTCCCACTCCAGTTTTTGGTATGAGGCCCCGTAGTATATTTTGGTCTTGTGGCTTACCTATGGGACCTTGAGCAAAGGAAGTCCATGCTGGGAGCGAATGTAAAATACGGGACCATGCAGGCTGGAGAGAAAGTCTTAACCAGAAGCGTTTGAATTAAAGTAAGTGTTTCACCAGTGAGCCTTCATTAAGCTTGTGTCCCAAATTCTCTTGCAAACTACTACCGTACACCGTCCCCCCAAATGATCTTAAAGTCCTTCAACGAACTTAAAAAGCCTCTTTACCAGCACCCAGATTTTACAGACGGGGCAACTAAACCACAGAGATGAGAAGAGTTCAACACTGGAAACAATATTCATGAACTACAAACAGACAAGGAGTTTTGAACATTTAGAAGTAGAATTAGATGCAAAAAACCTTTTCTCTGGTTGCTTACTAGCATAACTAAGCTCAAACACTTTCTGGTCCTCTCTTCAATGTAATCAGTGGATTTACATACTGGTAAATCCTCATTCAATTTTTGGTGCTGAAAACAAACCAAAAAATGTTCCTTTTAATCTTTAAACAACCGTGAGACACCTCCACGGAAACATTTCACTATTTCCCTGTTTGGCAGCGAAGCACACCAAAATGCCAACATCCCGCCGGCTGAAGCCAGACCTTGCTGCAGGTTAACGCCGCGCACAGGTCTCCAAACCACCACAGGCAAAGAGAGACAGGTCACCCACCAAAAATCCCAGCCCAAAATACTCCCCAGGCTTTGGAAAAGTTCAGGTCCAGATCCACATCCACCTTTTGCATCTCTGGTTTGTATCTAAACCAAGTACAAGGATTCTCTTGACTTCTTTCAAAGAATAGTCTTTTAAGACATAAGACTCAAGAACCAATAAAAAAGGTAATTTAACAATATCTCTCGTGTGTCACCAATCATTTAAAGGGCCTTGAGGCTGCTGCATTCCCACTACCGCACAGTAGCTTTCCCACCCTGCTGCTTTTCAATTGACACCCTCTGCGTTGGTATTTTTTTCCGGCTTAAGCTTGATGGCGTTTTTTAAACTTCCCCTCACAGCTGATGTCCTCCGCTCGAGCCACCGCTGGGTCCCAGCAGCATCGCCGTGGGCAGGGCCAGGGCAGGGCTCGGCTCTGCTGCAGCCCACGGCGGTGGGGCAAGGGGTCTTCTCCTCCCTATCGCCCACGGCACGAGGTTCAGGAGAGGGGAGAAACTTAAATTTACATGGAAGAAGCCAAAATGGGACTAAAAAAAAAAGGGGGGGGGGGGGGGGGCTGTTGATCAGGATCCCATAGCAATAACTAACCTCAGTCATTTGCCAGGTCATCCACCACTTGCTGACTAATCTGAGCTCTTCTTGCAAAAAAGGCAAGAAGAATGACTCTCATGGACATTTTGCCTGTCTGAGCCTGAAGACTGCTTGGAAGACACAGCTTGAGACAAGACGACACGTTCCCTTCATCTTCACTTGGCATGAGCGGGATTGTCATCGATCCGTTTTGATTTCCCGAAATTTTGGGCATAGCCCAAAAGGCCCTGGACCCTCTGCGGCACCGAGGGTGGCCACCAGCACGCCAGCCCGCGCCGCCACGGCCTCCCACCCCGCTGCTGCTGTGCTCGGTGGCGAGCACGGGACGGGCACATCTACTCCTGAACGGCTACAACCTCTAACAATTCTTGCACGGTCCATTACTCAATCAAAGACAACCATCCCGGCCCCCCACCTTGGTTTCGGACACAGAACAGCGATGGGCGTTACTAACAGAAAAGAGCATCGGGGAGGAAACAGGTGGAAGACCACCACTTAAAATACACTTACCTACTGCAAGTGAAATTAATAGCCATAAAAAATAAACTTGTCCAAAAAGTTTTCCTTTGCAAACACCTACAGCATACCCTACCACCAGCGTCACTAATACGTTTTCAAATGGATAACTGCTAAATGAACATATCTGCTAAAGGAATCATTTTTTTTGTGCACTCCAAGGTTATGTGTTTAGCAGGCTTCGATACTTCAATGAAAAATTGAGGTGGCAATGATTTGCAGACTAAATTAATGTTAAATACTTCAAAGAACTGGACAAACAAGTCAGCAGCAAAAATTTTATGGGTTCACTTCCTTCAAGGGAACTTAAAGAGCCAGCATTTTATTGCTGTGAATTCTAGTCACTCCTTTTACCCCTCAGCATCTGTTTGAAATATGTAGTAGACAATTGCTTTTTTGGCTCTGACTCAGGTGGTTGAAATACAGGACAAACAGACTACTGTATATAAGCTTTCCTCCAGCAATGAAAATTTTTATTAACTCTCTTGCATAGCAAACTCAGCTGCCTAACTTCCAATCCCTATAGAATCATCAAGGAATGTGGCTAGTTATTAATTCTGGTGGTCAAGCAAGGGGTGGATATGCTGAGACTTGTCTGCAATATGTAACCTCACATTTGAAAAAAAACAAACAAAAGAGAAAAAGAAAAAGCTACAGCGGGAAGGAAAAAATAAATGAGTTCTGTTTAGTTCATCATTCATATGTGTAAAATTCCAAGTTAAATACTAGCTCTGTACATAAATGTGTCAGCCTTGTCAAATGCTCCAGCCAAAGAAAACATGGCCCACGGTGGAGGGGGTCAGAATTACCCTCAGAGCCATGAACCTGCCCCACCTTCCGTCGCTGTGTCGAATTCAGGAGTTTTCTCACATCGGTGCTTCATAAAAACAACCTGCAAACGCTGCCTAAAAACTACTCTTCCCACCCCACCCAGCTGAAGGACCAGGGAAAAGAGAAGAACGAGGACAAAGGAACATAGAACAGAAAGGAAGGTCCTTGATCCCCAGGAGACTTGACTTTATCTAAAAGGATCCTGGCCACCTGTAACTCCTACGTTCATTGCTTCTGCATCCTCAACACTACCTGCGCAGTGGTGACCACTTCCACAAAGCTTTTGATCGCTGAGAAGCGATGCGAGATGGTTTCCAACATTTAACGTTGAGTAAAACACCCTCTTCAAGTTGTGGTTATGGGCTAATTTGAGCCAACCTTCGGCCGTTGTGGTGTATTACAGGTTGCTTTTAACCTTCTGTTGCATTTCCAGTGTCATAAATACCTAATAGCAGTGGTCGACATTTAAAAATAAGCACTTGCCATAGATTTTCTATACAAAACAACTCCAACAGTTTGAAATCCCACTGCTCTATAGATACTATCAATTTTTGTATTTTTAGCGGATACTTAACACATAGATTATTAAACGTCTGGACTTTGCTTAAAGCTCCCCATCAATTTTGCTATATTTTTGAGAAACGAGGCAACAGTCTACAGCTAGCTGTGTATTTGCTCAAGCTAATTTCCGCACCAACAAATTTAATAGTTTAAATGAGTCTGTTCCACCAATACCATAAATCAGAGAACTTGACTGCAACGTGAAGAGTGCAGTGAGCCATCAAGAGCTGCATATTGCACAGCCCACTGTATCACGATGTGTCCTGTGACGCTGAATGTCCGTGGCCTAATACACCACAACCTGATGCAATGTCCTTACACCATTTTCTGGTCACCACATCCCAAAGGTATCCACCTCACCTTCTGTATCTCTTCCAATTTCCCCAGGGGATAGCACAGAGGAGGACGCTTCTCATCCCTTCCCTACAATTGCAGTTGCTGGATGAGAAGAATGCGACTCAACTCTTACCTCTCCTATTTCTTATTGCCAGTAAAAAGCGGAGTTGCCCTTCCAGCTTTCAGCTCCTGCTCACCGTTCGTCGGGAGCGCAGGCTCTCCGGCACCTCGGTTCATCTGGCAAGCACTCGCTGCGCTGCTGAACGCCAGCTCACGCAGGGAGCACCCGTCACCCGGCCGCCTCTCCAGCAGCTCCCTCGCAGACAGATATGGTATTATAAGCACCACATGTGGCTCTCCGACACGGTGACCAAATAGCGCATTGATACCTATCCTGAGGCTTGTTTCTGCACGGACGGCGAGTGCCCCGACAGCTCCGAGCACACCAGGTACCCGCTGCCACCGTCACCCTCCAGCTCCTACCGGGGCAGCCATGGCCATTAGCCTGCAAAACCATGCCCGGTGTCTCTGGGCATCTCATCAGAAAGCACTGTAGATGTGCAGCCTCACAGATACCCAACTACTATAAATTGCCTGTGTCCGATTCATTCCTAGCAAGGAATTGTTCAAAGCTGGAATCCACCAGAAGAAGAAAGGTCAAGCCCTGTAACCCTTAGGAGACTCCTCAAACCCTCTCTCCAAACGAAGCCTGCCATGCACGGGCTCTAGCAGGAAAGCAATTTTGATGCACAGCCACATGTCTACCAAGTCACACTGACTCCAAAGCAAAGAGCACCCTCTCCATGAAAAGGTAGGTGCTAGATGAAAAAATGCAGATTGTCCTGAGGAAATCTGGGAAAATGAGGTACAAGTCCGCGTTGGAAAAGGCCATTCATACCATTTGTCAAATATTCCTTAAATCATTTCTCCAAAACGGTCAGCAAACCATGCCAGTAACATAGAGTAGTGGTACTTCAGCCAAGCTCTGAAAACTACACCCAGAGGACTGTAAACTCCATATGCTATTCCGTAACGAGTAGTCAACTTTTGTCACCACGTAGACAGGGTACCTTGCATCTGCTTCCTTCCCTTATCATACTATTTGCAACCTTCTCCAATATACGGGATGGCAGAAAGTCCACAGAGACACGATTATCATTTGGAGAGCCCACAGCCATCCATTTTATCCTTTCAAAATGGTACTTGTGAGTGATATGTATATTGAAACCACAGCCAGATATAAATGGTCCTAGATGCAGAAGAATCCATAACCTTTCCAAGTAAACAAGTACTATTTTCTGCTTAAGCATTTTTGGTTTATGCAATAGCATGGCATGGCACGCTCCTCGGAGCGAGCAGGTCTTCAGTTACCACAAACGGGCTCCTGATCTCCCCAGCTCCCCACACCTTCCGAGGTGCCTGAAGGAGTCCTATAGGTGTTTTACAGAAAGTTGTGCTAATCTGTGTCTTAGGCAAATGAAGCACTAAATAAAAAAATGCCAGACTGAATGCTACACATAATTCTCGTCATAAATTGTGAAAACAGTTAAAAGCAAAAGCACTGTTATAAACTGCTCCCAGGATTGCCTAATCCTGCAGCTCCGAGCCTAAGGATTCGCTTGGGTGCTGGTGTTGCCTTACCCAGTTACGCAGCGGTTCCCTTTCGTGGAGGTGAGATGCTCAGCTACAGGAGCACACAGGCTTTGCCCGGCAAATGCTGGTTACGGCTTTAACACCTGGTGCTCACAAGGTATCACCCCGAGAAGGAGACGGGGCAGGTCACCGCATCTCGCCGTGTTGAAGGTGGCCAGAGCAGTCATCTCCTCCTTGCTCCGCCATCTCATCCTGCTCAGACAAACCACCGCTCAACGCAGGAGCGGCGGGGAAGGAGAAATGACACGGTAGGCTAGGGACGGACGAACTAGTGTCACCAGCAATACTTGACACGCGCACACACACACACACACTTTTGAAGGGGAGCACTGATCTTCAGAATCTCCCACAACTGCCTTCTGGCAGTTATTTTCTAGCCCGAAAGCACCCCCTGAAAAACACAGCGCAACTCTGAGAAACCTGCCTGCTTTGCTCATATTCCATTTTCTGGGTAAAAACGTGGCCTTTTAATTTAAATGTTGCCACCTGTCGTCATTAGCCTTGCTTTTTTGTCACCTCCACTCTTAATTCTCATTTAAGATCCAATTTAAATTCCCAGAATGAAGCTGGATCCTGCCGTACGAATTCGGGATGTTCAGCAGAACAGTTCCAGGAGATGCCGAAGTAGCAAATCGCCTCAGCTAGTCGCATAACTTAATTACGGTTTATCTGATAAAATGCCACCTTCGTACAAGAGACTCCAAATAACATGCTTTCCCTGAAACATCCGGACTCCGATTCATCTGTTTTACCCCTGCCTTATGCTGGCTTAGCACCACCGGCAACAGCAGCAGCGTTACACCGACGGGAAGCTGAAATAAATCCACGGAGAGACAGACTCACCGCAAACACACAGAAATTAATGTGCTTTTCACTGCTGTTCGTGTACAAACACAGAGGGGGGAAAAAAAAACCCCAAGAAATTTTTCTTTTCTTCCTCGCTTTTCGCAAGTTCCTGGCTATCATTCTGAAATGTGGATATTCCCATCATGCCTCGGTGTTTTTCAGCCCCATGATGCCCTCACTTTTGATTGTGTAGATGAAGTTGAAGTGCACAGGGTATTTACTGATCCAGTTATCTTGTTCTGTGACAGGCAGAATCAATCAATCAAGGGGCCAGCTTTATGCTTACGTATTCCAGGCACATCTCCGCACTTCAGGATACGAGATCACAGTGTTATCCAGCCAAATTTGATCAACAAATGCAGTTCCCCTGTGCCACAGCAATCTCAGATGAAGATGTTATTATGTGGAACTGAGCAAAGTGATAAAGACAGTACAGAAAAGGGAGGAAAAGTCCAGCTGGACCTTTCTGACAGCCTCTACATACTACGGCTGCAGCATCCCTTTTTCCGAGGCTAACAGAAATAGCGCATTCCCAAGCAGCTGTTGCAAAATGCTTTCTGGCCACCCTGTATCTGTTGGTACTTAAAGAAAGAAACATTATGCCACGGAGTTTGCTAACATATTCTTAAACGTTGGACAACAGATTGCAATCCTTGCCACTGTATTTATGGAGATTTTTATAACACAGGATCACATACTGTATTTTTCATCACCCTGTTGTGAGCAACAGTATCAAAACCTGAAAGCCCAAAAATATATTTTAAAATAATCACAGCTGGCTTAAGCAACCTTGAAGTATTTTTTTTTTTTTTTTAAATCCCAGCTACAAAAAGATGCATGTGAATGCGTAAATGTTCAAGTCTGTCTCAAGGAGAGTTGACACCATGCTTTTATTTTGCCAATAGCTTTTCACTTTGCTATTGCCCTACAGTTATTTTACATTATTTAATCCAAAATACCATCTTTTTGATTTTACCTTTCTTTGCATTTTAAATCTTTAATGGGAGCCTTTGGCAGTCCATGGGCACAATTATTAGATATCTGCAGAGAGAAATTGAAAAATTAATCATACTTTCCATTTTATATTTCTGTACTATACGTAAAAATTATCTGTTCTTAAAGCTGCATTCTGCGGTCTTTCGATATTCTCTCCCCAACATGGTAAACACTGGGCAAGAATCGGTGTGTCTTACATTCAAATCTCTTCAGCTGAACAGTTACATGGAGAATGCCGTGTTCTCTTTTCAAGTGCAAAATTTATTTCAGATCATTTTTCAATTAAAAGGCATCTGCTGCTACTCCTGTTACGGACTGCCAAAAAACCCAGGGTAAAAAGTACCCTAGACTAATCATATTGATGATATTGAAGTTGTTTATTACCCTTTCATGGGCTTGGGTACTTAAATTACAGTTTTTCTCAACTGTATGCAAAATGTGTAACATAATCCTTATGCAGTTTATTATAGGAACTGATATATGTATTAATCTGACCTTTGTCTAAATAGACCCTTAACCACAGGGAAAAAAATCCAAAGGCATCTATCAGCATGTGAGCAGTATCAAAACTGCTAAATCTATTAACTTTGTTTTCCTTTCACTATTATTAAACTGGAAAGCAAAATTCAACTGGAAAATTATGCCATTTGGGTTCCCTTGTCATCATGTAATAAGTATGAGAAATATATGTGCAATAGCCAAATGGCCAATAGACAAAACACCCACTCCAAGTGACGTACTGTTTTCCATACCACTCAGACAAAATCAAAACAACAGAGCTGTTGCAAACAAAAACAAAATAACATTTCCCATAAGCATTCCAGACAGAGAAAATTTACAGGAAAAGAAAGCTGGGAAAAGACCCAGAGCGAAGTCAGTGTTTGTACCTCCAGCCATAAAACCCGCTTTCTGCAGGGCTGGTAAACAACAGCTTAACACTAAAAACATAAAGGCTAACAACTGATTAATTGTCAAACTTGGGAGTGAAGGATTTCCATCGGATGGGAGGGCGGCGGTGTGACTGGCGGCGGGGAGGTCGGGCTGCCCGCGCATCGCCTGCGCTGCCGCCCCTCCTGCCCCCGCGCAACGCGGATGCGGCCGAGGAACACGCTTCGTTCGGAAGGGAGCAGGATCCGTGCCGGCGCGGGGAGAAGCACCGGCGATAAAGCAAGGAGGGGAAAGTAAACAGGCAGGTTGATTGCTTCAGAGCAGTGTGTTCTGCAGAGACCTCAAAAAAAAAAAAAAAAAAAAAAATCCAGCTTTTTGGGTTTTTTTTCCTTAAAGTCCTTCCAACTCTCTGTGCAGCCTGGCGGAATAACAACTTTAAAAAGTGAGGATGTTGCTTTTTTATAGTTGACTCACATTTATATAACTTTGTTAATGCATCTGCTCCCAGGAAGTTACAGTATCTGTGTTTAGCTGCCATACCTGCCCATAAATCCTGGCAGCGCGGCGAATATCAACAGCTGCATTTTACTATTCCAGCCCGTCAGTTTACAGTGTCTCCATCACAGCGAATTCCTGTCAGCTGCACTCTCGCTAACACAATTCCTATGTTTTGCCTGGCAGTAAATGGACGCTCCTGCCCCAGCATCATCTAAACAACTCTGTTAACATTTGCCCCCGAGCGTCTCTCTCTTTGTCCAGTCCCTGTCTTCTAACAGATGTCATCCAAGTCTAATCAAGCATAAAATGGTCATAAATATTTCTTTCTGGTAGATTTCACATTCGCATTTCATGCAGGGACATGATATTTTTCTGCTACCTCCAGGGAGTACCTAATGCAAAAACCAGTTACTTACATTCAAGGCTCATGTTCCTTTAGTAAAATGCAGCACATGTTCTCAGTTCAAAGACATAAAAAGGCACGAGACTTTATCTTCTTTTGTTTAACTGCACCCTTTTTTTTTTAAATAACGTGTGCCACAGCTTCCATCTAGGCATGACATTGTCCCTGGCTTAATAGGAAAACACACAACCACACAATGCCAAATTTTGACCCTACCACTCGCTCAAGCACAAGCATTTTTGAATTCCACACTCCCATACCTTAATTGTTGCACAAAAGACAGATTTTTTTTTATTATTATTTTTTCCTCAGCTATTTCATTTAACAAGCTATTTAAAGACTTCATGAGATCAGAAAGGTACATCCCTATTTTGGCTCATTTTATGCAAAATTTTGCAACCTACCTCATCATATTTTATTAAACGTTAAATGGTTCTAGGATACAAATTTAAGGTTCACGCCTATTTAGCAGCTGATAAAGATAATCGCGAGATAAAAGCAATTTCCAGTACTTAAACTTTGATAATTTGGGGGAAACAATTCAAGACAATTAGTTCTTCTTAATGTTAGAATCATCAGAGAAATTTTATTTTTCCTTGGTAAACTTGGTAAATATGTCAGACTGGAAAATAGAACTAACCCTGGATTATTCACAAAGCCGTATGTCTTACTATTTTTCCCCTGTTATGTTTGTCAAAGCAGAAATATGACATAGCTATTTAAAGTGAACCACACAACACTTAAGGATATAGATCACAACAGTGAAGCTGTTTTTCCTCCTCCTTCTCCACTGAGCCTAATATTTGATTACTGTTAGTCAAATCAAGCTTTCAGGCAAATAATCTCCATTTTTTAAGTTAATGAGATGTGGTCATGTCGACAACAGCTTGCAGAAACTTTTAATTCCAATTCCTGCAGGCTGTGCTGGCCTCTTTTACAGCAACCACTGTATGAATGAGTCAAATTTGCCAAAATGGCTTATGTAGACAAGTGCACACTTTAAAGAGGCACTAATTAAAAATACCCACTGGTATCATAATTTAAATACCATGAAAATAAACTGTAAAAGTAGCTCAGCTACAATCTTATGGCTTTCCTTAGAGCTCGTTTACTTTAACTAGATGATGTTTTATTGCAGATGTATTCCTAGCTAAAAACAATTTTTCGTCTTGGAGGAATTCAAGGTTTTGATATAATTAAACAATTTATGTTAATATTTGTTTCACATAAGCTATTAAGCAAGCCCCCCAGAACAAGCGCTAATTGAGAAAGATGCAAAGAAGTAGAGTGCTGAAGTAAGCAGCGGATTTATACTGTTGATTTACAGTTCTATCTGCAACTTCCCCCCTCATTACAGCTCTCTTTCTCCTTCTCATTCTCTGCTATAAGGCTCCCAGCTGTACTGAATCCCATTAAAACACTTTCCTTGGATGCTATTATCTACTGCTTTCCTTAAAAAAGGAAGAGGGGGAAAACGGCGAAAAGAGAGGTGGAGCTTAGTATTATTCTCGATGCACTTCCCTGGCCGTAACTTCTCCAAAATCCCTTTCGTCTTTCTGATTTTTTGGCAAGGAATGCAAGTGGCACAGCTGTAGTGTAGCAAAAGCAGACGTGAGACCAAAAAAATAAAAGAAAAGTTGGTGCTGAGAGGGTTAAACCTATTTAAGGGGTTAAATATGCAATTACCGCTGACTAAAACCAGAGAGACATATAGATAAATAGAAGAAATGAAGTCCCCAGGTTCCATTCAGAAGCCTTCATCACATTACTACCAGACAGAAAACTCTTTAAGTACCATTTTCAGATGTTAAATCATTGTTCGTGCAGCACATATTCTCACTATTCCTGGGGGAACAATATCTGAAGACAGCGTGCTAACAAATGCAATCCGGTAAACAGGCATTTTTCCTCTTGTTGTTAGTACCTTTGTGTTCCAGCTCCCAGCTCTGTCATCCATGCCTTCTCTCTGCTTTGAAGTTAAAGTACTGAATGAGCGTTGTCATCTATTATCCAGAGTGTGCATGTAGATTATAAATAAGAAATAAAAGTGACTTTCAGTACACTGCTTTTGCATTAGCAAGTTGCCTTCTCTGTTACCTCCTCTGTCCTTCATACTTTGCTACCAACATTATGTTAAAAACCTGACTTTAAGTGTTTCTTGTAGAATGCTATAAAATATGTACACAGCACAGACAAAAGTTTTATTGAGACAAACAAGTCCAGCAGTTTAACCAGGTTCATGAGTTCAGCTTCAACAGCCTCTTTAACCCTTATCTGCAGGTGTCCTTCAGGCCCCCAACACCTTAACTCCATCCCCGGCTTCGTCTGCATGCACGCTACTGAAAGCACACCTATTAATTACACTGAAGTGTATTTACAGGAAGAGTCCTTTTCTACTATCGATCAATTATTTATTAGTATTTTGCGGCGTAACGACCTCGTCACATTTTTCATTTTAAGGCCCCGAATAAACGCTTTTCACATGAGTAACAGCACTCACCTATTTCAACTGTACCTGCTCGTACCTGGTCAGAAAACTCTTCCCCACAAACTACGTTTAACTACGTTGAAGACGTAGAAATGTTTCTCCCATTGCTTCGTCTGAAGGAAGAGGTGGGCAAAGACAATCTGCGCTTTCAGTGGCCAACCCCCTCCATCTTCCCTCTGCCTTCAGTTGGCTTCACCAAGAGCTGCTTCAGGGCTACAGAACGTCTGCAGCAGCGACAGCTCAACTGGGAAACGGAGATGCCTGAGGTCGGGTGTCTTAATCCACACACGCTACCTAAATTACGGCAGTTTAGGAAGCAGAAAGGTGCCTGAAGCCCTGAGGGATGGTGGGCACCCGGAAAGTACACACCAGGGATGTCACAGAGAGTTTTGTCCTGGCTCTGCTCCGGTGGGGAGTCCCCTGGGCCACCTCTGGGCAGGGGCACAGTGGACTCGGGGCTCAGGCACCGGCTGCCCAGACGTGCCTCTGCACAACTGCAGGAAAGAACCAGGTTCTGGGGAAACCCGAGCAGAGCCAAACCAGGCTGAGCCCAAAGCGAGCACTGCGTGATGACCCGAGAAAGCCAGCTTCGGGAGCAGTACGCACAAACCTGGGAACAATACGCTCTGAATAGCGACAGGTCTTTTACACCTAATAAATTCCTCATTATTTAGGGGAACATCCATTTCAGAGGGGCAAAAGCATCCTTTTGCACCTCACTTCACTTCTAAGCTCAGCTCAAAATCTTGGCAGACGTTGAACTCTTGTATGACACCTGTGTTGTTTCAAGATGATGGGAACACAGAGACTTGAAGACCAACGCTCCCCTGGAGAGGGAGCGGAAAAGGCTGGACGGGACGCACTGCGCAGGGACTGGCAGTGCCCCGGCTGTCACCTGCAAAGCTACAGTATCAGCTGAGATTTCTGAAAATAAAATCCCCGCGTGCAGCTCCCTGCCTCCGCAGACGTCAGCAGCTTTGAGGGCAGAAGGGAAACCCCTCGGCTCTTCTGGCGGTGCGGCAAAATTTGTGGTACATCTGTGAGTGCGGGCTGGTCGGGTAAGGAATCTGTGGGGCAGGCACAGAGGAGCTCTCCTTCCCTTCATCCCTCCAGGTGTCCTGGATCTTTCTTCCTTTCATCCTTTTGGATAAACAATAATGATATAAGGAGGCTCAAGGACAGTCCAGTGATTTTCACTCGGACATATGGGAGCCAGTCCTTTCATAAAATCCTTTTGGTAAATGGTTCAAGTCCCTCTAAAGACCAGGACAATCTAGTAATGATTTCCATGGTTGTCGCCTACTGCCTGTCCATAACATCACAAAGAAAAAAATCAGATGGAAAAAAACGGAATAGAGGAAGAAGTACATATCCCTTCCTTCCCTCTACCAGGATAAGATGGAAATGTGATTGGGCTGAACAATCTTTCATCAGCAGATAGCACATCTGCAGGCAGCTCAAACAGCCTGGAAAACCCCATCCTCCTTTCCCTTAGGTAAGGTAGCAGTGGATGGTGCCATCTCTGGATGCATGAGGAGCATCAGCAATCCCAGGTGAGTGTGAAGGGCATGCTGCTGATTCCTCCATCGGTGCCAACCCGGGGTGCACCCAGGCACAGGAGCCTCTCCTGCTCTGGGAAAGCACCAAGTGTGGGGCCTGACCACGCTGTAGCCCTGGGGAAAGGGGCAGCCCTTGTGTCCTTGGCATTCAGGATCCTTAGCGTCCTCGTGGAGGGCAGACTTAGGCATGCAAACGAGACACGACTGCAATGCAATCACCACCTCAGCTGGCTGCACGGGGTGTATCACTGGTAGAAATATAGTGAGTACCAAATCAGATGCTTGGAGCACAAATCTAAACAAATGCCGACGCAGAGGGTCCTGGGGTGTATTCCCAACACGTCCGAGTACTTTCTCCAGCACAGCCCTGGGCTTCATTTTGTCCCGTGTGTCTCTGTCCTTAAGGGACCTCAGCTGCATCACCAGGCAGCGGTCAGCCTCTCTTCTGCTGATCCTGAACAGGGAGATTTCAAGGGACTAGAGAGAAAAAAAAAATGTCATTCCTCTCCGAGAAAGATGATCGATCATTCAACTGGTAGCTGCTGTGTCACCAAAAAAAGCAGTGTCGCCTTACAGGACAGCGTGCCGGAGATTTCCTGAAACGCTGCGCTGGCTTTGTTCAGACACCGCGGTCCTACGCGCTGGATGCCTGTCGCTCCTGGAGGTCTGTCCCTGCCCACCACACAGGAGAACATGAAGGGGTGGGTTTTTTCTCTGGTAGGGTCCAGTTTTCCACCCACAGGACTGAACAAACCAAGCCCGTCCGGCTCCCTTACTCAGCAAGTTTGTATCTCGCCCAAGATTACCAACAAGTAAATTCACCCAGGTTTCCTGAGTTCATTTAACACTAGCTCTATCTCCCCAGGACGAGGGGATCAGCTCCTGAAGACAAGATCAGAGAAGGTGAAAAGCTGGTCTTAGGAAACATGAGATCAGGTACGAAAGGGATTCTTTGCTGTCAGAGCGTAATATGTCAGCTTGTGATAAACCTGAACTGCTTCATATACCAGGGATCACTAGACATTAGCTGCTTTTTATACGACAATGTGGTGCAGAGGTTTCAGACAGAATATTGTTTTATGTTGATCATGATAAAACTCTCTGTAGCTTTGATAAAGCCTGCACACAGGCTTTTCATTCAAACTAATGAGTGATACTGGCTGTTGGATGCCGAGACACGCTCTTGATGCTTTCCAATGGTTCAACTCGTAACTAGGAATCAATTCAGCCTGGATAAGCAAGAGTGTTACTCATCTAAGGGGTTTTGAACGATGATCCCGTTCCCTGTGTTTTCCCTAGGTACATCTGAAAAGGTACGGTGACAAAGGGAGCACCACATGTTGGCAAAGTGCATCAGAGGGATCTGCTGGGTCCAGCCTGCGCCGAACGAACAGTTGGCTCACACTGTAATCAGCCATCAAACAGCTCAGACCCTATGGGCTAGTCGCTTCGCACAGGCCTTTTGCTGCTCTGTTTTCCAACATCTGTTTCAATGCTTGTCATCTCCCTGCTTTAAACAAATGTACTGCAGATGTCTTGTCTTGTGGACGACAGAGACTTGGCAAAGATGGGAATAGTGGTCTCCAAATGACGGAGGCACAGCTATGGCAGTTATTATTGGGGGGTTCTGGGTGGACTCTCTTCATTAAACACGCAATGAGTTTTTACACACACACCCCCACCCCATGTCCCCCTTTAAACCTCCTGTTTTGTCCTTCAGCTTTTAGAGACTGATGAAGGTCAGGGATCAGGATGCAGACTGAGATGCAGCCTACTCAGAAACATGTGGCCTGAATCTTCTCAAAAGATTTATCATTGACATACGCAATTAAATGGGAAGACACACTCATTTGCTCATCTTTTGCTCCAAGGACAATCTGATACAAGACTGGAGATGGAGGGACATGATGTGTGGTAAAGATAGCAGCTTCTGAGACCAGATTCTGGCCTGAAAACAATAGAAAAGAGACTTCCTCAGGCTAAGACTGTGCTTCTGGAAGAACCAATAGATGAAATGGGATACATAAGAAGAAACAGGGACGGCTTACTGCGAGGGGTCGCCAGGCGCATCCCTCCTAGGGTGCTCTTCTCCTGCAAATCCAGTGTGAGCTTCCACTAGGAAAACCAGTTAACTGAGATGTGGCATTTTGTATTTTTTGTGACTGCTACTTTAGCCCCTGTGAATGCATCTTACCAATAGCTGTTTGAGGTTTGGCTGGGGTGAGCTATGTAGTTAATAAGATTCCGACAATCTCAGTTTTCATTAGCTTGGTTAATTAGTGCAATAGCTGTAAAGAGGCTGGAACAAGCCAGGTGCTGGCTGGCCGCTCTTCCCACTGCTCTGTCCCACCCAGCAAAGGCGACACGGGTATGTCTACGCTGTTTTGAATGTCAAGTGCAGGTGACAGGTCAGTCCAAGATGCAGGTAATTCTTTAAAACCAAAGGGAAAACATGTATCTGTTGGTAGGTCTTTGAACAGAAGAAAAACAAGAGAAGTCCTGTATTTTGACTGTAAAGACTTCTGGTAGTATCTCAGAGAACATTTTCATAAGCAAGCTAGAAAACCAGTCTTAACAAAATTCCTGCATATGGGTATATGTATCCCTGGGTCACTCTCAGAATAGAAAAGGATAGATAGCAAACATGCACTGAAGAAGTCAATCTTTTTAAGAACACCACAGATGAAGGAACAGACAACTCAGAAAATCTGGGGATGATACTACATTAGGAGTGACTGCAAAGATGTTGGAGGAGAAAGTGGAGAAATCGTCTGTAAAAATAGGACAGTATTTATTAAGGATAAATTATAAGATGCTACAATTCAGCTGGAATACCCAAACTTTGTAAATACAGCAAGGAAGTCAACCGATTATGCAGCACTTCTTCAGGGGAATAAAAAGCCCAAGGATTACAGTGGATCACAAGTTGAGTATGAGTCAACAGGGTCATGCTGTTGCAAAAACGACATGTACCACAGTCAGATGCATAAACAGTAGCGTTGCCTGCAAGTCATACACTGGGACAGAGCTAAGATTGCTTAAGTTCTGAGAAGATGGATGGTACAGACATGGTAACAGCATTCATATATGAAAAAGGATGCTGTAAAGAGAAAGGAGACAATCTACTCCCAGGTCTGTTACACACACAAGAAGAGGGAAGAGGTTTTACCTGCAGGATAAGCATTTTGGTCAGGCGTTGGGAAGAAGCTTTCCAACCGAGAGTTAAGTGCTGGAAGACCCTGCCTGGGCAGGAGCAAAACCTCCATCGATAGACTGGTGAGACACGTATCAGGCAGACTCAGGAGTGTCAAAGACTCACTCTATTCCGGCCTTTGGCCTGCCTGGAAGGACTGGGGGAAAAAAGGCCTATTTCTCCAAAATCCACAGAGAAAAAGGCGTAAAACAAGAGAGGAGCTCACAGCAAACCGGGGCTGGTGGGCTGCCCTGTTCTGCACGTGGCTGCAGGGCCCAGCGAGGCCATCAGCCAGCATCAGAGAAGTTACTACCAGGGGCTCTCGGCGACCTTGGAAGGATCCCCAAACGTGAACACGGCAGGCACGCCCCTGCCCCCAGGGAAAGGCATGTATTTTTGCTCGCAGTTTATGAATCTTTGACGTACAGTCCCTATGACACAGCCTTGGAAGACCATATCTTTTATTTATTATGCCTAGCAATTGTCCTTGTAACCAATTAGGAAAAAAAGCAGGTGGTCAACAGAAACTCTGCAAAATAAAACCCCTCAGCAAAGCAAACACCATACCTTTCGGAACAAAAAAAAAAATACTGTAAACAGAGCTAATCGCTGCTAAACCCTTACAATCCAGTCCTTGCCCAAGTTAAGAGACTGGAACCAAGAGTAAAACACTTCAAAAAGCAAAAATCGGAGGAATCGGCAAATCATTTCTCAAGGAAAAGAAGGACTCAGAACTATTTTAAACTCCGAACACTCACCCTGTTGTGAAAAGGGGCTCAAACCCGCCCTGTCGGACTGGACTAAGGGACAAGGGGTCCCAGGCCACCCGCGGGGACGGCTGCTCCGGGGACCGGAGGAAAGGCTGCTGTCATGGGCTTCACCCCGGCAGTCGTAAAGGAAGACTTGTCGAACAGAAAACAACCTGCTTTTAGCTGCTCTATAAAATATCTACAGTTACCAGCTTTCCCTGTACCTTGTTGAGTATTACGTTCAATAATATTAATAGGCTCATATTTACCATATCTTAAAAGCTAACAATCCCATTGCCAGCGCTAATTAAAAAGACAAGAAGCTGAAAAGCAGCAGTGGATTATTTCTTCAATATGGATTCATGCCTAGATTTAATAAAACCTGCTTTAGTGTTATAACCTTACATTTGTTTCAAGAACACTATAAAAGATAACTGTGCTTTTTGTTGTTTATTGACTTGGAGGGTTTTTCTTTCAGATCTGTAATATAGCATTACAGCTATGGGAAGAGGATGAAGTAGACTGTTTTCCCCGAACAAAACAACGCTTCTGCTACCCGAGTACCACATCTGGGATGATGGCTGTGAAGAAACCAGCACGCCTATTCAGAGAGAAGAACTCTGAATGCATCAACCGACAGTAAAAAGCTGGATTAGGGAAGTTTATCTGTAACAAACCCTCCCTCGTGACCTTACAGAAAGCACTTCACCTACAGCTACAAAGGAGTGCCATGGCCAGCTTCTCCAGGCGGTTGACCGTATGGTTTCTTCCAGCCTCAGAGCATCCCTGCCACAAAACCGGAGCTCCCATCCATGTACGCTCAGCAGGTCTGTTGCCTTCACCCACGCCGACCCGCTCTGCACGTACACGCCAAGAGCAGTACACATTCCCAGTGGGAATTTTTTACGGCACCACGGCACACAATCTACCAACACCACGCACTTAACCTACAACTGATGATAAAATTACTAATGACAGACAGAGCAGTGCCTTAATCAGCCTCTTCATCAAAAACTTTGTAGACTTTCCCACAAAATCCAGAACAGTTGCTTTCCATACACACCTTTCTGTCTTTCTCTGAGTTTGAAGAAGAGGATTGACATAGTATAGGAGTGGGTACATAATGCAATACAACAACGTAAAGACAAACTACAGCCACTCTCCCAAAACCAGAGCTTTTCCTAGGCAAGCTCAGCTTTAGATCAAGTTTCTCATTTAAGCAGAGGCCAGAAAAAGTCTCCTGGAGACTGCTGAGACTGGACTTTGAGGATCCAAGCGCTACAAATGCTTTCCCATGCATGAGGAGAATTATACCCCATTTTATTTCTAATTTTTCCTGCAAGACACTGGGCCCCACTACTTCATAACAAGTTCCATTTCTCCTTCCCCGTGCCTGTCTGACCTTTCTCCTTCAGTGAATCACTTAATTATGTGGAAACAAAAATACAAAACGATGATGGTTTAAAAACACAAGTGCCTCAGCTTCATATGTGAGAGAGCAGCCAAAACCCCCAAAGTTGAGGGTCTGCTGCTGATTAAGGATGCCAGAAGGTACTAGGGAAGATCCACCCTCTGCCCGCACAGCCCTCGTGAACAGCTAGCGACCCTACCCCTGTTTTAGCACGTACCTCACTGATTACTGGAAAAAGGAGAAAAAAGCATGAATGTCAAACAGTCAGTGGTCTTACAACATTTCACTAGTGTTGCAGTTCTTTCCTGGCAGAGGTTTTTTGGTATCGGTGATAGTAACAAGGAAAATTTAAGGAAAACTTGATTTAAGCACGTCAACAGCAACCACATTCCTTTAGCTTGTGATCACTCTAATTCAAATAGACAAGTTTTTTTTCCCCCCCTCCTTCCCTGCACTTTATTTCCAGGTAGAGTTTGTTAAAGCCTGAAATCCCACCTGAACTTTGGCAAGTCTCTTAAAAAAAAAAAAAAAGAAAAAAAAAAAGGCCCATACACAAATATTTGGCTAAGCGACCCATAGCAAATTGCGTAATGCCAGTTAAAAGTTGTGTTTTTTAAGTATCAGCCCCAGAGGTTTTATCTGAAATAAAATCCTGATTACTTCAGATTCTGGCGGCAACTGTGACCTTGCTCTACATCTCCAAATTTGAAACATTTGTGTTGCGCCCGTCAATAATGATGCCTCTTGCTAGAAAAGAACAAAATCCTTTCAAAAACTTGCTTATTTCATTTAATAAGGTAAGAAGGCCCCAAACATGCATAGAAGAATTAGTTCAGCCTTGAAGCTTGATCAAAAGAGGTCACCCAAAATCAGAAATACAGTGCTCTACCGAGCAAAAATGACCCATCTCCAAGCACGCAATCGCCTTCTGCATGCCCAGCGATGTTTCTGTCCATAACAATCCCAGCGGTCATTAAATGAGAACCAAGATTAGGTCAGCACACAAACCACAAGGAATTCTATCCATTTCTTCCATCCTTCTCCTGGGTTTGCCTGGGAACACGCACTTCTGTGAGGGCTGGGGGCGAAGGGGAGAACTGCACTGATGAGTTTTGCAACACGTTGCCAGATAGATTAAATAGCCTAGCTCTCTCCAACCTTCACTTTACCAGCCTTACTTTCAGTAGCCCGGAAAAAAAAGAAAAAGAAAAAAGAAAAACCCTTAAAAGAAGAAATATGATTAAAAATAAATTGAAAAACCCAACTTGTAATAAAGCTGGCACTTGCCCCAGGCTTCAGAAATGTCTGAGACATGACACTGACTTTACAGACATTCTACAGACACAATATATAGCTTTTATGGGGGGGGAGATATATTTGCACTATTTAAAACAGGTTGCAAATACATTGCATGTTTTGAAAATGTAGGGAGCATGGCTAACAAAATACAGAATGCAGCAACAAAACAAGCAACACTCATCCCACAAAACTGTCATTACATAATGTCACTGCTTACACTAAGCCTCCCAAAAATACCTTATTTTTTTAATTAATGGGGTGCTATACAGTTAAATAAACTCATGAAGAGTATTCATGACTTTTGCATTTTTACTGCATATCCCAATCTTTATTTACAACATTACTGTTATAAATTACAACAATACTGTTGATATCCTTCTCACTTGCTGTGATACCCAAGGGAGCTCCACAGGAGAAAGAACATAATGCAGGAAACCATGGCATTTGGTTTTGCTCTCATTTAAATGTAGTCAAGTCAGACAAAACTCCACTGCAATCAACGGCTACGCGAGTGAAAACCACTGCAATTCCGCTGCTGCTCCTAAGGCACTGCCAAACCATCTCCCTACATGCAGTGCCTTTCCAAAGAAAGTTAAATTACTTCTAAAATACCAGCAATCCACGCAACTTCTTATTAGTGTGAAATTACTTAAGCCTTAATTCAGCAAGGTACTCAAGCACATTCCTCATTTTACAGGCATGAGATGTACCAGTGACCTTAATAAGACTACTCACACACTTACAATTACAGAATCACAGGATCACTAAGGTTGGAAAAGACCTGTAAGATCATCAAGTCCAACCATCACCCCAGCCCCACCATGCCCACTAAACCATGTCCCGCAGTGCCACGTCCACACGTTCCTTGAACACCTCCAGGGATGGTGACTCCACCACCTCCCTGGGCAGCCTCTGCCAGTGCTTCACCGCTCTCTCGGGAAAGACATTTTTCCTGATATCCAGCTTGAACCTCCCCTGGCACAACTTGAGGCCATTTCCTCTTGTCCTATCACTTGTCACTTGGGAGAAGAGACCAACACCCACCTCCCCACAACCCCCTTTCAGGTAATTGTAGAGAGCGATGAGGTCTCCCCTCAGCCTCCTCTTCTCCAGACTGAACAACCCCAGCTCCCTCAGCCGCTCCTCATCAGACTTGTGCTCCAGACCCCTCACCAGCTCCGTCACCCTTCTCTGGACACGCTCCAGCACCTCAATGTCCTTCTTGGAGTGAGGGGCCCAAAACTGAACACAGTATTCGAGGTGCGGCCTCACCAGAGCCAAGTACAGGGGCACGATCCCCTCCCTGCTCCTGCTGCCACACTGCTTCTGATACAGGCCAGGATGCCGTTGGCCTTCTTGGCCACCTGGGCACACTGCCGGCTCGTATTCAGCTGGTTGTCGACCAACACCCCCAGGTCCTTTCCTGCGGGCACATTCTTAAGCGTCTTGCGACGTTAAAAGCCACAATGAGGAACAGTTCCATGTGAGTTAAAGACTGCTGTACACCTTCATATGCACACTACCATTTTAAGTTTGCTATATCCCAGGTTTGGTTGCACCGCTTACTAGATAACCCGTAAAGTATGACGATCAGTGGAGGAGGAATAGTCTCTAATAATTTGAATAACGTCGATCATTTGAAATAGACTTTTAATTTCTATCTGATGCCTGCTGAACTTCTTTCGCAGCGTCTACACGTGCTGGTAACAGCTTTAAAGCATTCCTTTGCAGAGTTTCCCTAAACAGCACTCCTGAATGTGTAACTTTATGGCTTATGAGTAAGCATAAGCAAATATAAGGAGAGAGTGCACACCTACGAAAACAGCTGGGAACAAACATACCACTGCTGAATTTTCACAGGAGATGCAAGGCTAAAAAACAAACCAGCAAACATATTCCAGAAGTTACATCTCTTCAAAGAGCCCACATAAACCTAAACGATTACTGCACGATCTTAATTTACCAGGAGAAGTAAAAGCAGCTATTGTAAAAAAATAAATAAATAGACATCCATAGCCTAAAGAGGACTTCTGGATTTGGATGTGCACATAACCTAGGTGATTACATGTCTAACGACCCAGCTTCTGCATGTACATGCTTGCATCCACGCACACAACTGCAGAGCTCTGGGTGCCAATGTCAAGGTGCTCTGAGGACTCAGACTTACGCAGTTATTTATCAAAGACCTTAGAAGAAAATAAAACAAAACCAAGGCAAAGAAAAAAAAAATCTCAGCAAGTACAACAAAGTGGTAGTTTCCCCTTACCCTTCAACAGTTAGAGAAAATTTAAGGCTTGTTGATGTCAATAAGTAGTTATAACAAAGACATCAGTAATAGTGAGGATGGAGAACGGTGTGTGAATGTTCTCAGCATGGTTCATTGACAAGAGATCTAAAAATTGAATGATTAAGGAAAAAAATCATTGATTCTAAAATCCAGGCAAGGTAGCCAGCCTATGTTAAAACTTATTTAATTTTTCCAGCGCTGCTTCATTCCTAAGCTCTCAGAGCCACAGCTTTTCCATTGAAAAGCAAAAAGACATTTTACGCACAATTTTCCCTCTACTAGAAAGAGGTATATTGTGCCCTTCAGTGAACATAAAATTGATATTATCATCTCTTAGTTTATATCTCACTACTTAACCTTCAGATTAAAAGTTATTAGATTTGAATGACTAAAAAGACATCATGTCACCTTCCGTTCAATGTTGGGAGATGGGAGAACTTGGGGGAAAAGTCTGAACGATAAAAACACAAAGTTACCAGGAGTGTAAAGTTGTTTTTCACACTCTCTGATGAAACAGCACAAGCTCTACAAATGCAGTCATCTTTTCACCATGTTGTAATCATCAATTATCAGTGTACTACAACACAAAATCAGACACAATCCCAATAGCCTGCACGGACTTTAATCTATACTTTCAAATGGCTCATTCAATAGCAACAGCAGTTTAATAATTAGGCTTTATGTCTATTCGGACAAAATGACTCAACACGGACGCTCCCACAAAGTCTAACAAACAAATTTGGTCTAACCCAGTTATGTCAATATGAAACAAAGACTTTATCTTGGATCTAGTTTAGCAGTTTTGTTCTGAAGAGATAAGTCCACATCATGATCAATGGGACCATAAAACTCCTGATGCAGTTTGTAACCTCTCCTCATGGGTTTTCGAAGTAAGATGAACCTCACCAAACTATTTACAAAAAAAAAGCATCACTTTAATTTACTCTGTGATATAGTCAGAATTCTTTCCAGTCTAATCTTTTTTATCTACGCAATTAAAGAAGCCTCTTAACAAAACATCAACCCCCCCACTTCTTTTACATGTTCCTTGTCTTTGGACGTGAACAAAATCTGAAGAAACCCCATATTCCCTCTGGAGTTCGCTTCCCTCAATCCAACCCTTCACAGCTCAACATTTCTCGAAACAACTACTGCCAAAGGGCCCAACCGTGGCATCTTCACATCGATACCACAAACACCCCAACTGCAGTCAGCGAGACCGACTGTGAAGAAATCACTGACTTGGGCACAGGCACCAGAACCTAGTCCAAACTTCTTATGTCTATCAAACATTGTTTTTATCTCCTATACATGAACAAAACTGTATTTTTCATTTGCATATATTCGGTGGAAAAAAAGTGTAAAAAGTACAAAACTGGATGCAATGCAATATATGTAACGCCGTCAGTTTTGTTCAAGGAAACACCCCTTCTTTCCTTACTTTGTGGACACGTGGCAAAACCAGTATTTATCTAAACTCTTCAGAAAGCTTGAAGTGACACTTCACAATTACAGTACAGTTCAGCTCAAAGACAAAGTGAAGAAAAGAAACTTCCCTACAATTCTTTATATAAACTTCCTCCTTGTTTCTCCATGAACCAGTTGCATTTATTGCGCTATTCCAGTTTGTCATAAACACAGTCACCTTGTAACCCTTTTTATCAAGCAATCTATGCACTACCTAAAAGTACACTACACTCCATCAGACAAGCTATAGGTTTACATTATACAAACATTCCGATTCTGCCTGCTCAGCGCAGGTTGTCAATAAATGCAAGCAATTGCAAAACAGCAATGTGTGTTTTTTTCCTTAAGAGAACACTGATACCAGCCTGCCAGTTCTGCAAAATAAACTCTTTGCAATCTCTGCAGCTAATCTGTCAACAAACTCCTATTAAAGTCATACCTCCTAAAAGTTCAAAAGCATTCTGGATTAGACAAAAGATACTGAGTTTGATACTCGTGGGGCAGTACTTGAAGTTACAGTATCAAAGTGGATCTTGCTATTGATGTGGAGAGGTTTGTATTTCTGCCACCACGCAACACAGCATTTGGTGTCTTGCTGCTATACATCAGAATTCAACTTTGTATTCATTCTCTTTGTTCAATTTGTATTATTGTTTCTCTGCTAATAACGCAAAGAACACTTTAATGAATAGTCCTGAGGATAAAAATAAAACACAATAAATAATATTTATTTTATAAGCTAAAGAAAAAAAAAAAGAACTGGCTAGGACTGAAGCATCAAATCTTCTATTTGAGTAGACGTCAGAAACCACTGAAGCAACTAAAGCTGTGATCATGTACATTAAAAGGCAGTTTGTCCCCATGAGTCTTTATTTATTACTCCTTGGTAGGCAAGACTCACCCCATCATTACATACTTTCTGTCCAAGCTTCCCTCGCCCAGCCTGACTTTCAGCTTGTGGGTCACTCCGACACCCATTTTGCACCTCCCAGATGTTTTCCTTGACGCCTCAAGAGCCAACAGATGTTGCCAGACTCTCCCTGGTACCCCGTTCCCAGGTTTTCTGTCCCGTCCCTTGGTTCTACCTCTGTGGGCACCTTGGGAGCAAGCTCGCGAGCCCCTCTGCCTGACTCCGTGCTAAACGCCCGCTTCTGGTCTCCTTAGGAAGTCCAATGACCCAGGTAACCTTCATGCCTCTTCCAGGCTTTACAGGCAGGTCACCAAAACCCTGCCCACTCCACCTCATCCCGAGAGTCATTCCCGCGAGACGCCAACCACCGGCACCTGTGGAGTCAGCAGCAGCAGGACGGCAACCTCTCCCACCCTCAGCAGGTGCCGGAATACTGCGGGAAAGGGTTTTCCCCCCCTTTCAGTCTGGTTCTGGGGGCGATTTCTCCTATATGCATCTCCATTTTTATCCAATTCTTCCACAGATGTACTGTCCGCGAAGAGTCACTTGCATTGCTTTGGCTTTCTTACTTCACGATTACAAATATAAACATCAGTTGGAGCTATTTGGTTTTATTACACATAGCAGAACTCATCCCCGCATTTGCTACTCCCAGCTTAACAGTACATTTTACAAGATTGCTAATGCTAAAATAATTTAGCCTCACATCACTCTCTGTCTCCTTGCATGGCAGAATCACCATAAGATGACATGGGAAGCGTAAAACTTGTCCTACGAGTCCTCCGTGCGCTTACTAGAAGAGTGCTCACACCGAATACTATTCCACCAAACATATGAACATCTGTGGTGCTCCATATTTTTCCACGGTAAAATATTTACAAGTTTGTAAACCCATTAAAACTTCCTAAAAACCTGAGGCATTTCTGTTTTCCTCTCATACTAACAAAGCTATTAGACCTTATAAATTCATAAATTTCACAACCAAAATTCAGCGCAGATGCTTTACACAAGCCATTGTATGTCGAGGTTTCACTGCTCAGCCACGCTCATCACGGGGATACACAACGACCCCCAACAGCAAGGCTCAAACTACCCGCCGCTGATTTTTTTTTTTCCCCCAGACAAAACAAGTGCCAGGTGGCAAAAAGAAAAGATTTGAATGAAATACTCTCAAGAAATAGCTGTTTAATTCAGAACTCATTCATTTGTATTGAAGAAGCGTTTTGTAGAACGCATTCTGTTAAGTGACCTGAGAGCATATGTTGTATACGGAGAAACATCTAAACATTATGCTCCGTGTTGTATGTGTATCTGTAAATGCTTGCATTAGCTGTCTGAAAACAACGGGTTTTTCTTCTTTTCAGCATCTAAAAGCTAGCTCTGATTACCCTTTTGTTGTTATCAGGTCTTTTTTTTTTTTTAATAACTGTTTTAAACTTTGCAATCAACTTGCTTTTCCAAAGCATAAACTCCGTTAAGAAGTTAGTCATCAAAAGCAATTAACAGCAGAATTCAAACACAGAACATAAAGGTCTTTTAAGAACTTGGAGAAAAAGCAAGGCTCCCCAACCACGTTTGTTGTACTGGCAGAGCATAAATAAACTCCAAGCAAAAATGTGAGCTGGGTGAAAGCAGCCCCGAGCCTGGCAATCCTGCCCCCAGCCCCGCGCCCTGCTCCCACGGGGGCTGGCAGCACCCGCGTCTGTGCCGGGCACCGTTTGGGGGAGGGCTGGAGGACCCGGGTAGGAATGAATCCGTGCCACTCCTTAATTGACCGAATGGGCGGCTGTCGAATGACACGACCCATGACACGCGAGATTACGACGTTATCGAAGGCGTCGTGAGCCCTCTGGATGGCTACGGAGAAGCCCTGGCACAAGGCGCCGGCAGTGAAGGTTTGTAAGCCGTGGTAGGAGCGGAGGAGCAGTGGTCTGAGCAATTCAGGTCTACAGTGTGCACGTGTTTGCACGACCCCCCCTCTGCTTCTCTCTGCACAAAGCAGCCCTGGAAAATTCCACAGTGCTCCTATGGAAAACGCAGCGTAATTAACTCATTTTGATACGAAGCCTTTTTAAGACGAGACCTTTCTGTATTTTACTGTTCCGCTCCTCTTCTACTGTCCTATATTAATCAAAGCTGTAACCCCTGTTGTCTTTGCACTACGAATCAGAATGTGCCCCTGGCGAAGAATGAGGGAAAAGTCAACAGGAATTAAGTTTCAGTGCAACTGTTTACTCAACTGTGGCCTGCAGTTATTGAAATTTTATCCGTGGTTTTGTGTGACTACTGCAGTAATGAATTCAGCATGGCTGTGATTTTCTCACTGATGGTATTCTCACTTCAAGTAAAAACCTGTAGGATGAAAATGATTGAAACAACCAAAGTCTATGCATTTAGCATCATCCATTTTTCTGACTTGTTTAATTATGGCAGCTTTCTGTCTTACGTTGGCGAACAGGGTCCCCTGCTCCTCCGCAAGCCTTTGGTTTGCTTTGTTTTTTGAGAGCGGGTTTTTTCTTCTCCACAACAACCTGCTAAAAAGATCACTGTACACTTAGGGGAGTCCTAACCAGCTGCCAATCGCTTCTTTAAAAGGTTTTAAGAATGCTTATTGCATTAGAGAAAGTGCAGGTTAGGCGTAAGCGTATTCACCACGGCTCTGCTGCAGCTTTTGTTCCCAAACACGTTAATGACACATGCCCAGCACTTTGGTGTAAAATTTCCTCAAAGGGTTTCAAAATTTTACCGGGGAAAAGAAAAAGACAAAACGTATTATGCAGATAATTTCCAGTGGTGAACTTGGGCACTTCCCAGAAAATGGACTAATTAAAATACAAAGGCAAAATGCACAATTTGGTTCCGATTCTTCTGAATTGAGGAGCGCTGACACGGGGTGTATTTATTTATTTTTTCTGACGTTTTGCCGCAGCAGATACCTCCGCAGCCTTTCTCACTAATAGAAAACATTCTGTTGATAGAGGTTGCTAGGTTATATTAAAATCTGTTGCAAAAACAAAACTTAACGTTAGTGTATTTTCCACCCAGTGACATATTTTGGAAACCAGTTATTTGTATACAGCGGTTCACCCAATCGCTGCCACCAGACTCAACACATTCAGGCAACGGAAGCAAGCCCTGATCTTTGGGTATTTTCAGGGAATGAGTAAAAAAAGAGCCCGGGAAGAAAAGTCCAAAATTTCCCTTTACATTAACGACTGCAATCCCCTAGAGACAAAAATGTACAGAATGTCGTAGTCAAGTCCTAAAAGCATCTTCTGACTGGCAAATATGAAGGGTTTGGGAGGGGGGGTTAAATGCTTCATGCTTTTCCTGTAAGTAGGAAACTTGTAATACGTCTTACAGTACCTGCTGTTGCTGAAGATGTGCTAAATCTGCAGCCCCAATTTCAACTGAAGGTGTCTCGCCGTTTGATCTCACTTCCCGCAGGCTGCACTCTAGTAAATGGTTGCCACCGCTCGCTCCATTCTGAATGGCTGAACCGTTACTTTTTGTCTCAGTCCCAGATTCTTGCATCATGACTCAAAAACCTGAAATCATTTAGGGGAGGGGGGGGGAAAAAAAGCAGCTGTTAAAACAGTTGCTGTATATAAGGAGACATGCCCTGTTTTAAATCCTGCCAAAACTGTAAACATTTGTCATTTCCCTTCATACGATTTATCTTTCATTAATGGTTCAGGCTACTAGTTTATGTTTATTTATCTGTTGGTACAGCTATAATTTTAGTAAGTTAGTTCTGTTCTAAATATAGTATTATTTGCTCAACATCTTTTTTCCCTTAGAGAAAAAAAAATATTTTTGAACGAACACACAGAATCCAAAATTAAATTTCTCTAGTTACATCTGGACGCTTTCCTTTGAAACGGATGAGTCATTCTTCGCAACATACGACGGACAATATCAAGAACTTGATATACACTATGTAGGGGCAGGTAGGTGAAGCAGAGCATTCACTGTTTCGGTTTCCATTTGCACCATGATATCGCCAAATTAGCGCCTTTTATTACTCTGAAGCAATTTAGGCTAAGTCTGGGAGGTGCTGAACCCCATCAGTTTTCCTTTGGGGCAAACTGCTTCAACTGCTCACAGAATTAGTCTTTTTGGCAAATTTCTTGGCTCTGGATGTGGTCTGGCTTTGGACGCGCTACGGCATTACAGTGAAGAGCCTCCCGCATTATTTGGCTAAGGATCGTCTTAGCAGCCACAGCTACTCGCAGCCAGCCCGCTCGACCCGCGGTGGGCGTCTGTCCCCGCGTGCGTTCCAACGCTGCGCCCGTCAGTTGTATCAGTGGGTCGCAGGCCCCGCAACGAGGACGAAGATGAGTGCCTCACCCCAGAACTCCTGGGATTCACGTGTTTTTGGGAACGAACTGCCAGCATTTGTGCACAAGACCCCCCAAACAAAGCACATATGCCAGTTTTCAGCTGCAAACCGCTACCTTTGAGCTATTTTGACGCATTGTTTCATAGGTATTTCCACCTGCAAGGCTCCAAGTCGCAGGATTTAAATGTTATTAACCCGCTCTGCTCCCGCCAGCCCATCCCTCCCTCCCTCCGTGCTCCTCCTCTCACCCTTACCCGGGGGGAGCCGGGGTACGGTTAAGCCGTGCTGCGTGCTCCGAGCACGTGGCCTACTCCACGCTAACTCAACACGTGCACACGTGAGCCAAATGGCTCTGTGCAGGGTTGTTCACCTTGGAAGTAAGATGCTTTATATTTAAGGAAGAACCTGTCTGAATTCAGTAACTACCCCAGTTCAGCAGGAGAAGAAAAATCCTCCCCCTTCCAGCGTATAAGGGGAAAATATCAATCAGAAAGGGTGAAAGCAAGCAATGCGTTTCAATGGAAAAGCACCAGGGGAAACCCCTTTCCCTGGGAACGCCACACGTGCGTCATTCGGAGCGCTCGGCGCGGTACCGGCTGGAGACGGCAATTCCTCCTTCCAGCACCGGCTGCCCGGCTGTCTGCTGGCCCGAGGGGACATCCAGCATCAGACCCCGCGCGTAGAGGTACGCTCCGGCCCAACGCACCAACACCAGACCTCTCATTCCTTTGGTAGCTTCCGATGTTCATAAAGATGGTCCATACTGATAATCAAAAGGTCACAAGCGAGAAGCAGCTGACTAAGGAGGGCTTTGTCACCACCACGCTCCGGCGTTGGCACTCCTCCCTGATTCACGTCCGAGGCGGGTGAAGCACTCATTAGCCAGACCCCGCTCCAATCATGACGGGATCTATTCACGCTGATGGCCGCCCAAGCACACGGACGGTGCTAGGACAGATTCAAATGTTCTGATTACATTTAAATAAATTTCAGCTGGTCTATGGAACCTTCTTTCACTCTGTTTTGTGAGATCTTCGAATTATGCAAGGGGACAAAAGGGCTTGGGGGCTCATTATAAAGCTTCTGTCAACTCCCTTGTGAAAGCTCCAGAGATCTAAACTAACCTACAGCTTTCCCAGTGCCACTAGCAAACGCTTTTGGGTTTTAACATGATCCTGCTCTGACACAGACTGAGCATGGTGTGTTTTTCATTCTCGGCACTATAAGGAAAGCCCACAAGCATGATAAGGTCTAAATAAGTGTTTTACACCTCACACGCAAGGCTGGATTACACACCGGGCAGTGACTGCGTGGCACGGGTTGCTTTGGAAGAAGAGACAGGAGTGAGAGTCTCCAGACGCCTCACAAGTTACTCAAAGGTATACCACGCAATTTTCATACGCTACACCACTAAAAAGGACACGCCTCTTTGAACCAGAGATAAATCAAAAAGAACCAAGTGATGTATGCAATTGTTTTCTGCTTCCATCCAAATTTGGGTCAAGCCTCAGTTGGAGAAAATAGAGAATTGCATCAATTTACCTGAGCAGAAGATCTGGACAAGGATGACCACCACGTAAGACTGAGTTAGCAGGTTAAACCCAGAGACTCATGTCTCTGACTGCTGTGATGCCCGACGGCAAATGGTGGGTGGCACGTCACCACCACGCAGACCACACCCAACGGAGGAAGGACATACTAAAGAACTGGCGGAAGGTGTCTCCAGCATATACCACGGTGAAAAGAGATGCTAAAACCAATGTGCCCAAGCAGTAAAGAAGTACGTTTCATTCTCCAACACTTCTGATGCAACAAATTGACTGGAAGCGAGAACCTGGATAAACTACTGAGGGTCAGAGAAAGCACCGACCAAAGCTCCGAGATGCCTCTGACGGCAGCAAGAAGAATGTGCACCGCTGAGGAGCGGATCTATCACTGCCTGGTCACGATTTGTTGGCTTGCCCTTCTGAGCAAAATATCTCCAGGACACAGAAAATAATTCACAACCAAACTGGTCAAGAAATTATTTATTGTCTCTAGGATTGCAAAATGCTCCTGGAACGAAGCAACAGTAGAAGTTGCTACAATTTTTCCAACCTATAGGACTGAGAAAAAGATGGATTATTTATAGTATTTGATCACAAAAAAAGATCATAGTTCTTAAGAACCTTTTCCACGACAAACTTCGTGATCCATTTTACCTTTCCAAGTACCCCAGCCGTCACCACCCGAGCCGCACAGGGCTGGCCCCGGTCCCGCCGCTGGCTGTGCCCACCCTACGTATCGTATCCAGCAGGATCGGCAGCAGCATTCAAGGAAATGGAGCTGGAAACGGAGTTTGCAAAGAGAACGTCAAAAGAGTGAAAAGGAAAATGTGATGTCTGGACTTTCAAAAAATTATGTTAAAAGCAGAAGTGAACATCTTTGAGCAAATTTTGCTTTAAAAACACCCATTCACGGGCAGTCAACTTCAATATACCTTCAGTCGGACACCAATACAAAACAAATCCACTTTGCTAAAATACCTCCAAACAGAGAACAGGATTTTCAAGGGAGAAAAGATAAAACTGTTTATTTCTTCACTGTAGTCAAATGTGAGTTGACACAAATAATCACAGCTTGGTTTGATCATTAAGCGTCACGTCATGAAAACCAACCTGCGAGAGCTTTCTGCAAGAATGATTATTATTTGTCTTTTTGAGCACACCTAAACAAGCTGAGGTGATGGTACACCGAGGATGGCTGAGATAATTGTCTCTCCTCGGCACACAGGAGCAAGCCTTACAGAAGCCTATTAGTGAAGTCTGTCATTCAAAATTGGGGGGAGGGGGGGGGAAGCAAAGCAAGGTTGACTTTATGCAACATGATTAGGTTCTGTGGGAACGGAACTGAAGCTTCAGGTCTAGCACCACGAACTGTGATTCTGGTCTGAATACAACCCCAAGTAACCAAAATAGTGCTGAAGAAGCTGTTATGCACAATGATTTATTACAGGAAATACAGTACTCTGCAAAAGCTTCCATGACGTACAAGATACTGTGTTCTGACTTAAATTTAATGGCAAAAGAGCACGTCCATCTCACGCATTCTGCAAAGCAGAATGACTCTCATATCAATTCTGCAAAGGAAAGTGTATTTTTACAGCTTAAAAGAAATAGGTTCTTACCAGTCTAAGTATCTTTCTTTCTTTCTTTTTATAAAAATTCTATGACATTTCATGTTAGGAAGGCTAGAGAACGACTCAAGATTATTAAAGGTGACACAAGATGTTTTTCCCCTATGAAGGGACCAAAGCTAAGCTCCAGTATGAACAACAACTTGCAAAATTTTATCCTGAAATGAAGGAGCACAGAATAAAAGAAGTGTTCTTACACGACTTAATGTCAGCTTGGTTTAAAAATCTCACAATGGTGATCAGTTTCTCGAGGTTCCCATCTTAACCTGCACAAAACCTTTTCCAGCTCTGATGCACAGCGAATACAAAGCCAAAGCCATACAGTTTGGCCCATCTCCTTGGTGAATACGTTACGTTCAAGGTAATGGAGTAAAATTTCAGCGGAGCGGAATCAAAGCAAGGCACTCTGGCAATAGGAGGACAACAACTAATCATCTTCCAGACGACTTGGACAGAAGTAGGGGACAGCTAATTTCTTAAGGGCATGGTCAAAATTGAAAAAACATAGGTCGGATGTGAACTTTGGCTGAATCAAAACGGTCTTTCTGAGGACTCCAGTGTTGGTGTTTTGAACTAAAAAGACAGAACCAGAAGGAATCCTAATTTTGAAAATGTTCTGTGCTAATCCATTTAAAAAAAAAAAAAAGGTCCATAACACCACAAAGACCAGATGCTGCAGATACACGCCTCTCAGCTCCACTGGACTATTTAGATGAGCAAGGTTAAGCATGGAGATTAGTAGGCAGGAGGTGGGCGCTGAAGTGTGCAATTTCTGCAATTCTTCTACTAGTATAGTTTCTAAAGACTAAGCAGCATTGTTTAATGTCAGCATGCGGGAGGATTTACTGACTGAAGCACCCGTCAGAATAAGGACGCACTGCAAGTCTGAAAGACTAAGGGACTGATATTCAGATGTATTTAGATGCCTCGCCATACACGGAGGCATCTGGCGAGACACTTTTAAGACTCCTGAATAAGCACCAACCTACATCTTTAAGCGTCTCATCACCTTTAAAACACTATCCCTGGGGTCTTCTGGGCCTTAAAATCTTCATTTTAATACACTTCCAGACTGAGCCCGGACTACACGTTCAGAATGTAGCCTGCGTGTTTCAAAGTTACTTCCAAAGCTGACAATTTTATTTCAGTGATTAGTACTTGGAGGTGTTTACAAATATATATATATGCGCGCACATAAAGATCATTCAACGTTCCTGTCCCCTGGGAACAGTGCTAGAGCAA
This sequence comes from Gavia stellata, assembly GCF_030936135.1. Classification (NCBI taxonomy): domain Eukaryota; kingdom Metazoa; phylum Chordata; class Aves; order Gaviiformes; family Gaviidae; genus Gavia; species Gavia stellata. Next base: position 20,372,182 of record NC_082605.1, read on the forward strand.
AAATGTTGTCATTGTACATCCCTTCTTTGTCACATTCGTGAAAGATTTTAAGCTAACAAAAAGTTCAGTCTTTATTCCAGGGCAGTTAATTAAGGTTGACCAAGTCAGGCAGAGGTAAATTAACTTGGCTGATCAATTATTTATATGAAGCAGAATAAATGCCCTTAAAGAACTTGGCCCAGCCATGAAAGGACATGTAAATTAAACACAACACAGATTTATAAAATGTATTTCTACTTTTATAGACAGACGAGTTAATGGTAAAATCAGTTTTAAGTGATCAAATGACAACGTCTAGTTCTAAATTCTCCAGCAAGCATACTATGCATACGTGCACGGTTTGTAAGTAAGCATTCTACCTATTCGTTGCAAGCAGTTCCCCAAAGCAAGCTCAGGACTAACTTTAGCACACTTCTCCGTATCATTATTAAAAAAAACCCCAAACAACGTTTGGAAGCATTTCATGACAACGCAACGCTGCAAAGACAGGATTTTACCTCTTTGAAACTGAAACGCGCACCAGAGAGCGACTGGCAAGGCAGTACACAGGTAGAGAAGCAATGCAGAAGCAGCCTGGCACTCGTGGCGCTGCCCGCTACCAGCAACGAGGACCACGATGGCTTTCCCAGGAGACCACCGCCCAACTCAGAGGTGGTCTCTTTTAGTCCCGGTATCTTTGGAGCAAGTGCCCTGCGGGGGAAAGTGCCTCGGGCTCCACATCCCACCACCACTTTGGAATTTTTCCAGGAACATGCTTCGACGGTCCCCAGCCGACGCCGAAACACCCATCTCCTCCAGCTGACACCCCGTCCCTAGGTCGGGGAGGCGGCCAGCAGCACCGTCCCGCCATCCATGAGTTCGGTGAGAGAAAAAGGATTCACTAGTGGAAATGAAAAGCCTTGTGTAAGGTAGGGCGTTGATCTACCGTGGGGGAAGGCGTACAGATGTTCAGCTGCTCATTTACTAAATTACACCATGTCACAATTAACTGTGAATCAGCCAGCTTCACATGAGCAGCTCGAGGGCTGCCACCACGCTAAGTACAGAAATAACGCCGGGGAGGGGAGTCCAAACTAGCCAGGTGGACCAGATGACTTCTCTCTGCCTGTGTTTGTGGTTAGCACGACTATTAGAAAGAGCCATCCCAACATATGGCATGATTTAACTAAATCAGATCACGCTGAACTCACCAGCCTTTCTCAACTTACAAACCCCTCCGCTCTCGTCATTGCAGATGGGTGAATACCCGTCATGCTTTTAGAGTTTTCAGTAGCCGTCATTTATCCTGCTGACAGGGTGTATTTTAGGTATAATTATGTACTAACTAACTATAGATCAACTGTCAGTACATTAGGGTACTTTTTGGATAAAACTTCATGCTTACCCCTTTGAAGGCCACTCGCCTACACACTACTGGTGGTTGCTGAATTGTGCAGGAGTATGAGAAAGGAGAAGGGGATTCAAAGAGCAATTAAGGATGATCTCTAAGAATCAACCGAAATAGTAAGGAATGGAGCGAGTCGGGCTCTGCTGTCCTGAAAAGCGATGCTGAGTCACGTCTGCCAGCGGCGTTTGGAGGAGGAGAGGCAAACCTGGAGCAAGGCAAGGGAGGAACACGTACGGGATGTGTGGAAAGAGGAAACAAAGAGACAGCGACGAGGTGAAATCCTTTGATACTTCCTCAGCTTAAAGAGGTAATTCAACGCATTAAAATGGATCCTTGAAATTTCAAAGGATGAAAACTCGCACAACAAAGATCATCGAGAGTGCTATTTTCTAGGATTAGAACAAAAACGTATTGGGATTTGCTATATGATCTTACACCACTGAGCAAGACTGTATACTTGCTGTTATGCAAGCACCATCTTCCAATAGCAAATTTTCATAATTGTAACAGAAAGGCGTAAATTTTCTAATGCATGGCAGTTCAAAAAGTAATCAAGAGAATGAGCCTGAGGGCTATTTTAATGTATGCAAAGCTAGTGACCCACAGTAAATGGGAGGTAGGCTTCAATGAATGCAAAGTAATGCACACATACTAAAGACCTGGTCTGATGAGGGACGGCTAAAATTAACACCCAATTAATTTCCGAATTGACAAACAAATGAAACCCATAAATCTACTTTCTCATTAATTTTCTTGTGGTATAATTTAAAGCAGTAATATGAGGGCAAAAACTGAGCATTATCCATCATAAATATCAAAAAAGATAGCACTGTAACACCATAAATTATGCATATTACCTGTTGTTAAAAATGATTAATGTATTATCAACTTTATCGTGCACTGTATATGTCTAGACGTATCTAAAATCTGAAATTTCATTTAGTGCTTAGGAAATAAAGGGTCCAGATGAAATGGGCTGATCCGCAGCGCGTCCTCGGCTTTGCCTCCTGACACAGGCACAGCCCGGACGCTCTCCTCTCGGCTGGACTTGTCCCAAACCTTGGGTCAGCGGAGGTCGAGCGCATCGCAGGGGCGATGTGCCAAGCCTCCCTGGGAAAGGGATACAAATCACACCGCTCTCAGAGCATCCCCGTGAGCCAATCCGCAGCGCAGCCTCGGCACCCCGCTCGCACGGGGCTGCTCCCCTTCCCTGCCCTCCCAGCGCTGGGGAAGAGCTACTTGGCGACGCTGAGCCGTGGGGCGGGGAAGCAGGTAAAAAAGGAACAAGGAGGAGGAAAACATGAAGCTGTAACTAAATTCAGCAAGTGAAAAGCCAGTGCTTTCCAGAAGTGCTTGAGCACATCACCTTGGCCAACAGGAGAAGGACGCAGGTTGCCTTATCTCCTCCCTGGGCGTCACGCCAGTGAGAAGCTGAACTTCCACCAACCTGAACCTCTAACCAGGGTTTATGTCCACTTGCCACCTTCAGGTCTCCTGAATAGTAGCTTCACCTCCTGTCTAAATGCAGGCTGCCACGACTTTTTTATTTATTTAACTGCATCCAACAACAAAACCTCTTTCACCGTTTGTGTGCGTGGCTTGCACCGCCTGGATCACTTCTTTCCAGCAGCAGCGTGTATCATTAGGGCCACGGGAACCTGAAATCATTTGGAGGCAGCTCAGCGAAAGGCTGCCTGATGCTCTGCAGGAGCTGAAATTTAAGACGGCTGTGGTGAGGAGAAGGGAAGGAGAGTCAGGAGCCTAATCCCACTTGTGCCACACTGACTCATTGCAAAATCATGGGCAAACAACTCAACTTCTTAGAGAATCTGTCACTGCAGTTACCCCTAAGGAAATCTCTTCTGCTGAGGGTGTTGCTGACCACAAACAGTAAGAACAGAGAACAAGGAAATCCAAGAAAAATTAATGGAAACAGACATTAAAAGGTTGCCATTCGCTCTGCTCAAAAGAGCTAGAGCTGGTCCCCATGAAAAGCTAGCGCACCAGAACATACGAAGCTGTGAAGGTAACAGGTCTCACTCCTTTCCTTGAGGTAAGATCCAAAGCGTTAGGCAGACGATGAGCAACTCAACCTTCCCTGAACGAGCGTTTTGCATCCTCCCTTCATTTTATACACAGGCACAGAAGTTACGCCCAGTCTCACCTTGGATAAACAAACCCCCTTTGCAAAGGCAGCTCTGTCTCAGTCTATGCCTCTCAGCTCGACAGCTATTAAAATCCATATTCAGCACCAAGCTCATGCCATGGCTGCACAAAAGCTCTAGAGCTGGGCCACTTCCAAGCGGCTGGCAAATATGAGGTCATCATTTACATACCACCATCGGCAGCGTGAGGTTCCTTCCTCTCTCGTGGGGAGAGCTGTCTTTCAGCCGTGAGCTTGACAGAAATCATCCTTACCATCACTTGGATCATCGTTTATTTGGAAGGAAAGGAATGGCGAGCGGCGAAAAAAAACCCAAACCACACGAGAAACCATAGGTCATCGTACCATACGACTCTGCAACTGCTACCGTACGGACACGAGCACCATCCGCACCAGAGGAGAAACCCCTCCAGAAGGAGGGACGCTTAACTGCAGCGTGGCGAGGCGCAGAGCGGCTGCAGAGCTGCCTCGGCACCGGCCTCACGGCTGGCGTCTCTCGGGAGGTACCCACCTGCTCATCCCAGCCCGGGCGCAGCGGCGTGCGGGGCTCCCCACCGTTTCGTGTAAAACAGGAACAGAAACTGCAGAGCTATTCTCACAGCCCAGGGCTTATTTGTTTGTATGCTCACTGCTCTGAGCTTGCAACATAAACTCTCACGACCTGCCTCACAGAAAAACAGGCGGCTATTCAACCAAGTAAAAGGCCAAAGTTGCATTTAGTAAATACGGTTAGTTTATGCTAGGCAGGAGCAGCACCGCTGCAACAAGATGGTATCAAACCTCGCAAGACCAAATGCTGGCTGTAGATGAATTAGACTCCCAACCCTTCACACATATCTCTATTAAAGTGTTTCTAAACCCTCTACCAGCCCCCAGGAGTCAAAAACCACCTCAAAGCCAGGTGCAACTTTGCAATACTTCTGCACAACATGATTTTCACTTCACTATTTTCACTTAGTTTAAGGCAGCGAAGGTAACACGGGTCAATTAATGACCGGTTTGTCCACTTACACACTTCAGGTACCTCCGGCTTCCCCTCCAGCCCCGACACCGCCAAAACGAACAATATGTTTGGACCACTGGTGCGAGCTAGTGAATACAATAGATCACATTTTTACGCATATTTTGTTGCTTGCTTTTCCAAGAGATGAAAAGGACAATTACTTAATTTTATCCTTCAAAAGCTTTTTATAAATTTATATTCGAGATACTTTAACAGATTAATTCACATATAAAGGAACAGACACCACCACCACACAAAAAGAGCTAACATTTCTTTCTCAAGGTCACCCTAAGAGGGTTTACTCCCTTTGTGTGCGAAGCCCTAACAATTTACTGTTAGGGCTAACAGGTCCTGCCTGGCATCTTAAATCCAAGCCCCATTCAGAAACAATAACAAACAATAATTTTGAAAAACAAAGATGGTGTGAGTGAGTTTTTCTTGCTCATTTGCAAAGCAACCCAAAAGCAACAACTACCAGGATGGCGCTCTCTAATTAGGACTCCCAGAAACCAAAGAGCAAACAGCCAGCATACAGAAATTAGCAGATGTAAACGCAATTTTCCAGTTATAGAAAGAAGAAAAGCAGCTCTGTCATCTCAGTCACAGGAGGAGGAGCGACAGAGTACGTTTTTAAATGTGGTATTTTCTCTCCATTCAAACGGCTCCGCTTCTGAAACAGAGATTTTCCTCAGATCTCCTCAGAAATAAAAGCGAAAGCTTTGCCTTTTCCAACCCCATCGAGGGCACATGCGTCCATTAAAATCCGACATGAGAAAAGAGGGAAACCGAAAAGCCCCCGACCAAACGCTGACACAGAAAGCAAGGCTGTACTTTCGGGGCGATTACCTGGTTCATAGCCCCATATCTTTGTCCCAGACCTTCTAACTCCTTGTTTGCTCCATGCAGGATTTTCTAGCCATCAGCCGTCTACCGCTGTGCTAGTCGTCTTGCAGGAGTGCTCTCTCCCTTCTGAAAAAAGCAAACAACTGGATAGATATCATTACACTAAGGAAATCTCTTGGAAAAACCAAACAACTTGCTAATCTTTCTAGCCCCTTCACCCAAGTTAAAGATAAGCAAAGCAAACCAAAGTGAGTTTCAGCCACATTCCAGGGACAAGCTCCCCTTTTTCTCCTTTATCAAAATCCCAGCATTTAAAGGTTTTTTTTCCAGACCTTGCAGGATAAACTGCTGCTCACACCCGCAAACAAAGCAATATTTGTTTAATAACTGATTGCTGCCATGGGTACAGTAAACAAGGGGCCCAGCATTTGTGTTTATGAACAAACACATCATCTTGCAAGAGCAATTTAACATTAACCAGGTGGAATAATCAACAGATTTCATAGGTGACACTCGGGGCAGGACTAATGTAAACAGAGCAGGGAGGAGAAAGGGGCCACTCGTAGGGAATCAAGGTTGAGGCAAATGCATTACAGAGTAAACAGCTGGGAAGAACTCAAGACAAACAAATAGTCATTCTTCTGACATTTCGAGAAGCAGAAAGGTTGTACGTTACATACATCAGCTGCTGACCACCATGAAATCAAACCAGTTGGGGACCAGGCCTTCTTGTTTACACAGTGCCATGTTTGCTTATAAACAACAATTTGCTGTTACCAACCTCGCATTACTCATTGCATAAACGAGCAGATCAAGTGAAATCCTGTTAACTCTTCTGTGGATTGAGGGTTTTTTCCTCCCCATCAACAACAACAAACAAAAAGCCTTTGCAGTCTTGCTGCGCAACCTCAGGACAACAGGCAGCAGGGGAAAATACACAGCTCTGCATCTGTTCCGATAAAGGGTAAAGAAAGGAGTTGAAAACACTTGAAAGTGTTTTACGAAACAAGATTTACCGGCCAAACCACTGATGTAAAAGATCTATTTGCGTTCTTTTAAGAAATCAGCAACTGCAAAAGGCAGGATGCAAAACTTCGATTTCTCCCCTAGAACAAACAGCAAAATGACGGCTTTCTACACAACCTCACCTGCCCAGCATGACCATGTACGCGTGTGATTTTATACGCAACCGTCCATGCCCACGCCAGCTCCCTGCACGCGGTGACGCGCAAGGCTGAAGCAGCAAGGCATGGCTCAGCCCTCTTCCCCCTCCTTTCTCTCTCCCAGCCTCAAGCCTCTTGCTTCTGCCTCCCATCGCCATTCTCCGGCCTCTGCAGATCTCCCCAGCTCCTTTCCATTAACCCAAAGGGGGCCAGAAGCCCCTCGGAGGTTTTCTTCTCACAACTGAAACCTCTGGCCCCCAGCTGCTCCCCACCCGACGTCCATCTCCTGGCCCCGAGGCACAGTGACATTGGTCCTCAAGGTGCTCAAGACGCCAAAGTCCCCTGGGCTCGCCACCTTCCAGAAAGCCTTCCCTTTCCCGTCTCTCATTCCCGTAACGCTCAAGAAGTTGCCCATCGCAACGTTCCTCCAGGGAGGTTTCTGTAACTTCTCTATCCTGAACGTGGATTTCGGGGAAAGATCTGAAGTGCAGGTAGAGAAGATGGATGGTCCTATCGGTAGGGGTTAATCCAGGGCTCTGGGTTACATTCCTGCCCTGACACAATCCCTGCGTGTGACCTCCAGAAGTCTCTTCATCCCTCTCCTACGCAAAATAAGCCCTTTAGGACGTTGTACCAGTTGGACGGGGGTAGAGGACGTAGTTGTGGTCTATACCACGGGTCCTTTTTTCTCCCAGCTGCACTTTGGCCCCTACCCGGTTCGCCGCTACCTTCCGATGAGCGCCAGTACCACCACCAAACACTGAGTAAAATCCTCCCAGTTTCGAATGTATGAAGCATCCAAGGTCACAGCTGGCCCTGGCACTCATCTCCCCTCCCCTGCCCTTTCATGTGCAAACAGCGTGGTGGCCAGAAGCCTCCCCCCTCATCATTTTTTCACAAATTTTAGAATATTTGGTACTTTTCTTCACAGCGCAGTCCTGGACATCCATGGATGGCCAAGAACCTCCGTTTTCTTTTTCAGAATATATTGAGCCTTTTGTTGTAGTTTTTTTTAAAAAAAAAAGGTTCAAAACCATGAAATCAGTACAACCTACTAATAAGACAGGTATTTAAATAAAACCCAAATGCAGTATTGTTCAGGCAACCTCGTATTTTTTTAATACATCAGGTCGGCAGCATAATAGCGGGCAGGATGAAAGGTGCGACTCGAGGACGGGGTTGGTGTCCGCACACCAGGAAAACAGAAGTGCTGCCCCATTTCCTGTGCTTCAGCAGAATATTTCTGATGTCTGGGGCTGCCGGGGACTTAACTCTGAATTAATGATTACACACAATACCCTCCTTTCTCCCCTCCCTGCAGGACAGCAAGAGCCAGCCTCACCGAACGACTGTGGGCAGGCAGGCACGGGTCACGGGGGATTTAGATATTTCACAGTGGCTTCAAAAATTTAGACACCGCAACCTGAAGGCTTCTGAAAACATCAAGCTTCACATAAAAGTCCTGATATTTCCCTACTCGAGACAACTGCTCTCACTTCAGCCGCGCTGCCTGTTCCACGCTCCTTTTCCAGCACGTAAAATCACAGTTTATTCAGTACAAAGTAACTACGGTATGATAAAAACTATAAGCATATCATTCAAATGCTTTATTGGTCAAATAGATGGATGCTTTTATTAGTCCAACCTTTTTTGTAATGGAGTGCCACTGATGACCCAGTGTTAGCCTCATTCCCTGCTATTAATCACACTTCTAAGAGCTCATTTTGCTTTAAAATCTTAAGAAATTGCTATAATTTAAAGACATGGTGTCTACATAATGGGAAATGCTTCACAGATTGTATCATTCCATATAACACAGAATTTTTATGGCAATGCTGACCACGATACCAAGGTATTACAAAACTTGAATAAAATATTTTATGAAGAAAATCTAAATGTAAACTTACTTTTGCAGTTGTGGTTTGCCACATCCATAATGTTTTAATCACAGCCTTTTGGGAGTTGCAGTTTTCAACTGCATGTGGCTTACATAGATTAACACTACAAAAAACACTCCCTGAACAAATATAAACAGAGCAAAACAAAATTAGATGAAAATGAAATAAAATAAAAGGACGGACCATGAGAGAAAGACTGTTCAAGCTACATTTTAACAATTTTAACGCAAGGGATTTATCCGTCCTTTCGACAACGATATTATCTCTTTCTTTCCTGCACAGCGAAAACAGATGATGTTTACTGTGAAAAACTTTTATGACAAAGTGGAAGCACCTTAGGAATATACCTACACCGAGAATTAAATTAATATAATGATGGTCTTAACCCATATTATTAAAATGTACTTTGCAAAATGTTTTGACAATGTTGACTGCTGCAGGAGGGAAAACACATTTAAGACAATTTCAGCCAAATGCAAAAGCAGAAGCCTTCCATTTTCCAAATGTAAAGTAAAAAGCATCTTTAAACATCTTCTTATGGAAGAAAATGCAGTGCAATTATGTTACATAGCGAATACAAAAGCGCGTTCTTTTCCTCAGTTCTCTAACAAGATATTAGTACCTCCTGGCCTTAGGAGCACTATGGGTAAATCACATCATATTCAGAGTGTCTGAATTAATTATAATAGGAGCTGGAGAGAAATGTTAACTTACCAGGTTGTTGCTAAGGATTAGCCCTTGTTTACAATTCTGTATTTATAGAACAAGAAAAATTTGTCAAATGAAGGGCAAAGAGGAATGCAAGAACACAAATTTAGCTTTGATTTCAAAACAAATCAGATCTTGCAACCATTCCCTGAAAAGAAAACCACAGTTTTTAATGTGAAGATGCAAATGAGTCTCAGAATATAAAAATGTTTTATAATTCTGTGCATTCAACACTACTAGATGTTATTTAAAGAATTTATGCTAACATTTCTCATCCTCACACAGCAAGTCCAAGATGCTGCAAACAGCATCTATTTAAAATGGATCGCGCTTCTATGGGGCACTGGGTAGCTGAGGAGGCTGAAGCAGAAGGCAGCAGTGGGTTTGGCCCCCAGGCACCAGATTTGTAGGGGTTCAGGGACTACTCCAAAGGGGTTCAAGACAGCGTGCTAGGAGGAACAAGCCCCTTGCCTTCAATAGGCTTAACGGTGGCTACGTGGAGGTCTGCATCTCCACCCAGGGAGCAAGTCGTGAATCTCAAAACCATTGGAAAAGACACGCTGGCTCCCCCAAATGCCATGTGAACAAGCCGCCTTTTAAGAAGGGCACTCAGGAGCCCAAGAAAGGTCCACCGTGCAAAACGTGGCATTTCTGGAGAGCAATGCAAAACACGGCATTTCTGGAGAGCGATGCAAGGATGGACGGCTCAAGGCTCAAAGTCCATGGGAAGGGTCCCAATGAGCAGAGTGCCAAAGCTTTGCAGGGACTTGCAGGTCTCGGGCACCTTGGCAGAACTGGCCGGGGAAGTTTATACTGCTCTCGTCACTGTTCCGAGGATAAAGCACTTCGGCCTCCAGCACTTTCATTTCTTTTCGCAAACAAAGGCACACCCACTACAATTAAGTTGCAAAACCATTTTCATTAGGACTCCTTGTTTTCACACACGTAAAGCCTTCGAAGACCTGCAGTCCCTCTCATGCTCCCACATCAGCGTGTGCTCGTGTGTGGCAAACTAAGAAAGGGCTCTTCAGTGGCTTCAGTTTATGGAGAAGAAAATGGAAAAAAATGCTTTTTCCCATTAAAAAAAAACCACGTAACCACCAACTTCTGAGCAGGGTGACTTGCAAAAATGCTGAGCACCGACAACTGAGAGCATCTAACCCCCCTCAAGAATCAGGCCCATAACACAATAAGAAAAATGCACTTAGCTAAGCTTTTGTGGAAACATGCAGTGTCTCCCTGTTGTGCCCTGTCCAAGGGCTGTGGCTACCAGATTACAGCTAGGACAGCACGATGCAGAAGAGAAGCCGTACACGTGCCTATGAACATCGGTGCGCAAGCTAACACACACACACACACACTCTGAAAGTACCCAACATACCGGTTTAGCATCAGCCAGAACAGAGTAAGTGGGACAGAAGAGGTGCTTTCCTCCCCAGTTTTGTCTGGATGTTTTCTTTCCCAAGAACAGCTCCAGCCTGGGTCCAGAGCAAGGATCCCACCCCACCACATTTCTGTGCCAGAGATACGTACGTACTACACGCGTTCCTCAACAGCCACATGCTCAACAGTGACACACATGGATCCCAGGCACCCAAAAATACAGTTGGTCCTCACCGCACTGTCCCAATAGAGGGGAAGAAAAAAGTGTGAATTTTTTCCACCTCAAAATTTCATCCTGTGCCTGAGAAAACTCCCTAAAAAAGCTCTGTCGAAACCAATTTGTTTCTACGCACCAAAAAAAGCACATATGCCTACTTTTGAGTCAGGATGCAGGAAGACAAACTCTTCATCCCTCTTCTGCATTCACCCGTGGCTGAAGAGCAACGCTCATCTCTGAGCCGCCGTCGGAGAGGGCTGGGAGAGGGAGTGGCAACAGCAGAGAGGAGCAACTGGACACCCAACAGGCCTCTCCGCCTTGCCTCGGCCAACAACAGCGGGCAATCGTGAGCACTCCTGTGGTTGCCCATACCTTTTTCCCATGCATGATGCCAGCGCAACAGAGAGCCTCCCAATAAACAGCGCTGTGGCCTCACAACCTCTCCAACACAAGCTGTTTGGCCTCCGACTGGAAGGGTCCATCACTGCCAACCTCAGCGGAGGTTGCTCCGTGCTTTGGGAAACGGCCTTTCTGGAGCTGAATCCCCAGCAGCATGCGGGGCCGTTTACGCCCAGCAATGTGCGTTTAATGTTCAAAATCTGCACTGAAGACAGTATTTGAACATCTCCAGCCGCACGCAGGTGCGTGGTCACACAGATGTGCTGGCTCCCGAACGCTGTAGAGCTAACGCGTGTGGCTTCCTGCTCCAAGGGCTTGTGAAAGAGGAGGATACACTCTATTTACACTCCATTTAAGACAAGACTATTCAATGTCAGGATGTGCCGTAAGAGGGTAATTTGCACCCTAAACTGG